>NW_027526407.1:98943516-99173736 GCF_048455015.1 Haemaphysalis longicornis
CGCGTTAGGCCCTCTGTAGACACATAGGAAAAGGTGAGGGGTGGTGGCCGCGCACCAACAGAATCCCACATTCCTGTTGTTTTCACCAACATTCGGAACCTTATTCCTAAACGAGATGCGTTTTGTGCCCTAATTAATGATTGTCAACCAGATATCATTGCGTTAATGAAAACGTGGCTATCGAGCAAAGTAAGAGATTCTGAACTTTTTTATGCCAACAAAAAATACCGAATCTTTCGGGACGATAGAAAAGAAAGAATTGGAGGGGGTGTCATGATCGCTGTTGATGAATGCTATGAGTGTTTTTGTTTACCCGTCATATCCGAGCTGGAGTGTGTATGGTGTTGCATAACAGTGAACTTCAGGAAAATTATACTTGGTGTCTGTTATCGTCCACCGTCAGCAGCTACATCATTTTGCGAAAGCCTGCATGACTGCTTAAACCACATTACAGTCAGATTTCCAGGTGTGCCCATTCTATTACTGGGTGATTTCAATTTCTTCAACATTACTTGGTCTCACACACTTCCCTCACCTCATGGAGACACAATGGAAGCAAAAAGTTTTACCACACTTTGCGCAGACTTCAGCCTTTCGCAGCGTGTTACATCGCCTACATGAATCACAGAGCATTCTTCATCTGTATTGGATCTTGTTTTGTCATCTTCACCTGACATAATATCGCCAGTTGTGCATTTACCCGGCCTCAGTGATCATGATGTCTTGCATTTTTCAATAACGTACCGTCGCCCATCATCCAGGAAACACTCCAAAGCCATTAGAGATTACAACAAAGGAAACTATTCGGCGATCAATGAAGAACTTGGCTCATTTCTAGACGTTTTTCTGCCTGGATACCTTGATCGATCGGTCGAAACCAACTGGAATATCTTCAAGAACAATGTTCTGGAACTAATGCATAAATTTATTCCGGTTCGTCACGTTTATTCTAATCGCAACACCCCGTGGTACAATCGGCATTTAAATCGGCTCGCCAACAAAAAATAAGAATATTTCGCAGTTTTCGACGGTTTGTCAAGTGCTTCTCGATGGGCATAGTATCAGGAAGCTGCTTCAAAGTATTTAGGCACCTTAAGGTCTGCGAAATCAACATTTTTTTCAAGTACCCTTCCTAGCATCCTAAAGACAAATCTGAAACAGTTTTGGAACATTTACAAACCTACTGCTAGTAACAAACTATCATTAGTTACCCCTACAGGTGACCATTTGCCAAGCCATCTTTGTGCTTGTTTACTAAACGACACTTTTGTTAGATTATTCTCTGCGTCAGGTATCCGCTCTCATTACCCGGAACTCCCGCCATGTAATCGTACCCCCATGGATCCCATTATCGTTAGCGCTACAGTAATTAAAATAATAATTCAAAGGCTTGAATCCAAATCTTCATGCGGCGTAGCCGAAATAACCTCTAAATTTTTAAAGACCGCCGCCGAGTACTGTTTCATACTCTTGCAATGTATATTCTCGCAATCGTATAACGAAGGCGTACTTCCGCATGACTGGAAAACAAACAAAATTATCCCTGTATACAAATCTGGAGCAACGCATGATGCTTGCAATTACAGACCCATCTCACTTACTCTTGTGCCTTGTAAATTAATGGAACATGTAATTTTTTCCGAGCTTACCCGTTTCCTTGAGAGTAACAACTTTTTCACAGTCGCTCAGCACGGGTTCCGCAAAAATTTCTCCTGCGATACTCAGTTAGTATCCATTACCAACCAGCTACATGAAAATCTAGACAATGGTTACATAACTGACTGCGTATTCTTAGATTTTGCGAAAGCTTTTGACAAGGTCAATCATTCACTCTTCCTTTACAAAATGAGCAACTTAAATATCGAGCCCTTAATAATCGTATGGATCCATGCCTTTTTAACTTCACGTGTACAGTTTGTCAACGCCAATAATTACAACCCCCCCACAGCCCCCGTTCTTTCAGGCGTCCCCCAAGGGTCGGTACTTGGACCTTTACTCTTTTTAATTTATATAAACAACTTGCCTAGTAACATTCACTCTCAAATTTATTTATTTGCTGACGACTGTGTCATCTCCCATAAAATTACTAGTGACTCGGATATTACAAACCTTCAGACCGATCTAAACACTGTGACATCTTGGTGTCAAACATGGCAAATGGAGCTAAACATTAAGAAATGCAAAGTTATGCGAATAAGCCGTAAAGGTGATGTGTCTCCAACATACTACCTAAGCAATTCCCCATTAGATCCTGTAACATCGTACCGTTACCTTGGTGTTTACATCACTAACAACCTTTCCTGGAATACTCATATCGAACATATCACAGCAAAAGCTAACCAGACACTAGGGTACCTCCGCAGAAATTTCTTCCTTGCTCCTGCAGCTCTAAAACTACTCCAGTACACGACCTACATCCCCCCTCAACTTGAATATGCGTCCTCAGTGTGGGACCCTGGTCACTCCACATTAATATACATGCTCGAGCGAGTTCAGAACCGTGCATCCCGTTTCATTCTTGGTAATTATCATCGCACATCCAGTGTAACGCAGATGAAGTTTCACTTGGGCCTTCCCGCACTAGCCACCCGAAGGAAAAACGCCCGTCTCTGCATCTTTCACAAAATCTACTATCATAATCTTGCTTTGCATGCTATCTGGATAAGGCCTCCAAATTACATCTCATCGCGCCAAAATCATCTCCAGAAAGTTTATGGTCCTCATTCAAATACCGTCACACATTCAACCTCATTCTTGCCCAAAACATGTAATGACTGGAATCGTGTTCCCCATTCCATCACCAGCATAGTCAATCCGACTCTCTTTAAAAATGCCTTGAGTAATTTACTCATGTCGTAGTGTTCTACTTTCGTTTAACTTTTTCAACTCCGGTTCCCGCTATGTTACCCTTGCAGTGTCATACACGGCATGCGGAAATTCAGCATTCTGGAATGTGATTTATGTGCCCTTCTGTGCTGCTGATTTTGTTTGTTTTGTATGAGCATGCGCGGGCTCTGTTCAAAATTATCTGTAAATTGGCATTGCCAAAATGATTCTCTTCTTTTTTTCCTATTGTACACGATAACGCTATAGATTGTTGGATATACCGCTTCTTGTTCTTGTGTGGGCATGCGCTGTTGAAATAAGGGCCTCTTTTTCGCGTCTGTACATTTTTCTTCAATTTTTTTTCCCTTTTTACCCGCTGTTTGGTGGAAAGTCCAACCACTGGTTTGTGTTCTCGTTATTTGGAAGCGTTTACGTTGCTTCTATTTGACTGCCAAGGCTTTTTTTGTTTTGTTTATGTTTTAACTGTGCACTGAGTTGTAACCCAGTAAACAGCCCATACAAACTTGCTGTTCTTCACTAATGTTCTTTTCGAAGTATTTTGTGCTTGTATAGTTTCTTACTTGATTATTATTGCCCCTCACCTCTACAATGTATTTTTACCATGAGGGTACAATAAATAAATAAGTAAAACCTTACCCCATAACTTGAACAAAACTAAAAAAAATAACGGATCTAGAGCGCGAAAAAAACGTAAACAGTAAAGGCTCCTCGCACGTAAACCTCATTTACCATATGAGTGCGTCCATCGCAATGGCCCATAACGCTATGAAGGTAGAAGTCAATGGTCCTGGCCAATCACCAGGAGAGGGTACGGGACAGCTGTATTTTGGCATGTGGCCACCGCAGCAACTGGAATTGGTGATTGGAACGTGTACGTATGTTGGAATCACTTGCCACTGGACACTCCCCCAAAGTTTGCAGGAGAGATTGCGGGTGAGCATGTGGACGTCGCGGCCAAATAAGAATGGGAGCATCAGCCTTGACTTTGTAATGGAAGTTCTCATCGACACTGGCCAATCCACCTCAGAGTGTTTGTTATTAGGCCTATGTTCAGTCTTTTTCAGTGGGTAACTTTAACGCTGAGCCTAGTGACGTACCAAAAACGGAAAATTCACTGCACGTCAAGCGGCGTGTACCGGGTCACGAAGTTGTACCTCAAAGCGTAATGTTACATCTAATGACTGCGATAGAATGCCGCAGTCACCCCGTCACATCCCACATTCTCGCCCACTTAACATTGCCTGGAGAGATTTCATTCCTTGTGGATACAAGTCCGCCGCTTCTAGTACGGACCCAGCGCCACGTGCTGGTTCACTTCGAACCCTGCTAGAGTCTTCAGTAACTGCTAATAGAGTTAAAATGTTCAGCTTCCGTACTGTCAGGGACCACAGCTAGAGGCGCGAACGACTTAGCTTCCAGCGCCAGGAATTAAGGAAGTTTTGCAAGAAACGTGATTATTTTAGTATGACATGTCCCCCTCGCTCAATTATACTCATTCTTTTTGTTAATAAGGGTGTTTTGGTTTGTTTTATGGTTGATTTGTGGCGAGGTGCGGGATATGAGCGCGTTTAATTAACGTTCTGGATCGCACGTTCTGGGCGTTTAATTACCGTTCTAGACCTCGTTTGTACCTATCGCGGAACGAAATACCGCCATTGCCTGTGACACCGGACGCAGCCCAACGAAAACAGTAGGGACGTCTAGTTCACCCGCACATCGGTGGTGAGGCGGGCACCAGTGTACGCGCCACTACGCCTCTGTATGAATCGTTTCTTGAAGTCTCCATAAACCGGTCTTCGCCGCTGGACATTAACTAAGCCGTGAGATCGCGGGAAGTCTAGCTAGTCTAGCAAGTCGCGAAGAGCAGGAAACAACATACATGCTTTGCTTGACATCTCGTCGCAACCCTTCTGATTCTCAAGGACAGCTTTCTAAACGCGCTGTCTCTTTTCGTTCGGTGCTTTCTCTCGCTCGGTTTCAGAACGATCCGAATCGTCGCTAAAAGTTTTCCGACCTCCCCCGTATGTTGCTCACGCAATAACAATGAACCAATGTCTAAGTGCACTAATGACAATTTTATATATTCACGTCGCTGAAAACGTTTTCACAGCGACGAAGCAAAAACTACACAACCAGAACTGCATTGTTCCATACTGCCACCAAGCCTTTTTACCATGCCGTTAAAAATAGACACGGATATGGCCAACTCACAAATCATCAATATTTGTCCAACCAAAGGCACAATACCAAGCATTCCGAAACAGAAAGCCAGCAGTGTTGGTTAAAAAGGGGGTACCATAGTTTCAGTTTAGACCGTTGTCATGGCGAGCATGTAGAAACAGATCTCATATTGTGACTTCAAGTCATGACCTTGCAAGCTGATGTCTATTCAAGAAGAAACTTGAGACAAAACCTGGATTGCCCACCACTTCCGCAAGGTGTTGTTACCATGCCAGGTAAAACACCGGACATGCGAAAATAACCAATAAGCAATGTTTGTCCAACCAAAAGCGCAATATCAGGCATGCAAACATGGCAACTCAGCAATTTTGGTTAAAAAGAAGGGTATCATAGCTTGAGTTTATACCATTCCCACGGCGGGCATGTAGAAACCGACACAGCATGACACAGGGCGTTGCTACCCTCTCACGAACAAACTTCCCAGATGCCAGAATCAATTAACTGGGAAAGGGTCCAGTTCACCTGCTTCGTTGAGGGCATTACGACGGCTGAGACTGCTTGCAGAAGTCTCCGACATAACCCAGGAAGAGGCGGTGCGACTCCAGGAGTGGAGATGCGTCCTTGTCATTCTGTCAGGTCACTTCACGCTGATGTAGAGCAGGAAAAGGAGCACGTCCATAGCGGCGAGAGCGCCGATGAAAAAGAGGCCCGCACGAATGAGGCACCTCCTACGGCTGCGTTTCACGGCGTGAAGTCCGAGCTCTTCCATGCCGTTCTGCTGACCGTCGACGCTGCAACTCATGTTGTGTCCTTGCTGTGGGGCGTTCACGTATGGCGCATACCCACGTGGGGGAATTGGAGAAGAAGTGGGGTAGCTTTTAATGACCAATGAGCCCACCTCATAACGATACAAAACGAGTATGCCGAATTGAAGTGAAAAAGCGACTGTGCATTTACACAATATAATCGTGAAAAGTTATAGATTGTTGTCTTGGGTTGGCATAACCAATTTATTTGATATTTCATGTTTTTGCCGCACAGCTAATCAGAGGAGGTTTAAAAATCGGAAAAGAGAAGGAAGTACGAAAGGAACAGTAAAAAAGGAAACTATGAGAGCAAGAGAGAGAGAAAGAGATAAAAGTAGGAAAAAAAGAGAAAGGAGGGGCGAAAGAATATGTTTGCGCAAAAGACGAAGAAGAAGAGAACAGAGGGCTAGGCGAGAATTCGCTTTGTTCTCTATTCTCTTCGTACTCGTATTTTGCGCAAACATATTCCTTAGTACATCATGAACCGACTAGCCAGCAGTCAAGTACTACTAAAAAAGAAAGGAGCTGCGAAAAGCACAGATAGTGGGGAAACTGATAGGTTTTTGAGTCTACAGGTATGGATGCAGTCCAGTTACGTGCATAACGTCTATGAATCATCTGCAGTAGCTATCTTCCTGCACTCAGTGATTGTAGTCATCCAGTATATCCCACCGGAGACGAATATCTTTCTGAGCGCTCCCTCTGGAGCTGTCCTTGTTCCCGTGCACGCCTACAAAAGGCGCTTGGTATCAGCTTCAGCCGCCGGAGCCGCACACTTGAGACAGGTGCCTGTGCCATCTTCTGATTGCCTCCAAGCCCAAGTGACTCAAGGTGTAAGAGCCATCCCAGCCCAAGGTCTCCTAAGAAAAACTTCCTCCACAGGGCAAATATTAGGGGGCATGAACAGACACCGGGGAATTAGGGAACGTGTGTCCCTTAGTGCAAATTAGTACCCTCACGTTGTTAAGGTGTGTCCCTTCGCAGAAGAGATTTCTAGGCTAAAAGACGGGAGCGCGGATCACAAGGAAGGGGGCTAGAGGAGGATTCAGGGGGGGAACAGGAGTGGGAAAGATGGTCCTCTAATTGGTTCGTATATTCTGACCATGCCCCTGTACCCAATGTGCACGGATCATTAGCTGTGATGTTTTGTTGAGGCTGTGGATCTGCTGGCAGATCAGAGGTGTCTTTTTCACTTCCCTGAGATGCTTCACAGCACTGATGAGTCTGTGTATATGCACCTCCGTGATGTTATGGAGTGCACTTGCAGCATTGATTGCGTCATTTACAGCCTAGAGCTCCAGTAGCAGCGGGTCTGGAGTGTCGATAGTGTAACAGCGCGAGTCTTTGATTTCCGGATGTGCGGAACTGACGAAACCAGACCGTCCTCCGTCTGGCAGAAAAGCTGCGTCTGTGTACAATACGCAGTGACCTTTAGGGACTGGTTTCGCAGGTTGGCGGTGGATGGTCCCGGCGAAAAAGTTGCGATTGATTGATTGTAGGGTTTAACGCGCCGACGCAACGCAGGCGATGAGGCGCGCCGTAGTGGAGGGCTCCGGATTAATTTTGACCACCTGGGGATCTTTAACGTGCACCAAAATCTCGTACACACGGGCGTTTTTGCTTTTCGCCTCCATCAGAAAAGCGGCCGCCGCGGCCGGGAATCGAGCCCGCGACCTCGTGCTCAGCAGCACAACGCCTTACCCACTGAGCCACCGCGGCGGGCGAAAAAGTTTCGCTGTCTTGTTGGTTGTTATTGTCGTGTATCGCCATGGTGGAAGATCGTTTAAGGTTGAAGTTACGGGACGCTCATTACAAAAATGTGAATTAAGTAGTGCCGCCATGGGGATATAAACACGCTTGAGCTTTCTCGCTTCGTCGCGCTGGTTTAAAAGCTCCTTTATAGTATTGAGCTAGGCGTGTTCTATAAGATTGTAATCGGGGTAAGACGAGGAAGTGCGGTGAAGCTGCGCATGGCCTCTATGTTTATAGTCTCCAGTTCCGCCAATTGTTACACGGTAAGTCTGTGAAACTGTGCCTGGTTGAGCAGGCGCGGCAGGAGAACAGCGCATACGAGTTGTCTAGCCACCTCCGTGTGGGCTCCTCCCCTAGGCGTTGCAACCCGCGGGATCAAGTGCAAGGTTGTCGAAGAGTCCTTGCGGGCCTTTGGGAGCCAACAAGTACCAGAACCGTACTGATGGATTAGAAGTCCGAGCACCCGCAGTCCTTCTTTGGCTGACTGGTTGCCGAAATATAGGCAGGAATGGTTGCAACGACAACTCTGTGGCAGAATCCGAAGGGTGGGCTTGTCTTGGTCTTCCCTTTAGTTCTCTCCTGCCTTACACATACGCGCTAGAGTCTTAGCCGCCGCTCAAGCCGTTCGCTGGCAGGGTTCCGAAATGTGCACCTCCGAAGTAAGAAAGAAGTAACACAGTCTTTCCTAATCTCGACGTGAAAGGGGTCAGTGCAAAAAAGGATCCAAAAAAGCTATTGATCGCCTGTTTGCTTGCTGTAATGGCAGGTTACATAAAGTTGCAAATTATAATTTAAACAGCGCGCAGTTTGGTAGCGGCCACTGTGGTTACACGGTATATGCTCCTAACAATTCTGTTGTACTCGACTTTATTTGAGAGCCTGGTTTCACCTAAGCAGTGTCGCTGAGCTGGCGTATGCTCGGCTTTGGGGCATGCTCTCTTGTGGTGTATGCTTGTGGCACATAATTTTGCGAAACAATATTTGGATACCGCTACAATGGTCCCGAAACGGGATGTTAGTTGCTATTGTCGGATAGAACAAGACTAGTATTGATACTTGGCTATATGGTGAATCCTCGCCCTGGAGGCCGTGTTACCAGAGTGCTCTCCTTTTTAAAAAATACCATTCCCTGGTTTACACCAGAAAATATGCCATTATTCTACCTTTTAGTCGAGACTTTGTCAGGTGTTTGCCACTCAGGCAGACCACTATTCAGACTGAGACCGCACGCACTGAACTCCCCATATATTACTTCCCTATCCGCGTTGGTCGCTCCGATAACTTCCCATTAAATATTTTTCTACCACAACGAGTGCCAAAAGTGGCATATGAAGACGCCTTAGCTTAGCGGTGAAGGCCTGGCTAAGGTGTCGTGAGAAGGCCCATTTTAAAGCCCAGTTTATCACTGAGGAGAGCGGCTGTCTTTAATTCCTGTAGGCTAAGCGCGAGGCAGACGCAGGACGAGACAAGAGAAGGGACCAGGACGAGAGACGTCCTCGCCCTTCTCTTGTCTCATCTTGTGTCTGCCTCAGGCTTAGCTTACGAGAATGCATCACCAACAATTGTTGGGGATGCATTCTCGTAAGCTAAGCCTACTTCACCCTCTTGGCTGCCCTAAAGGTGTGGAGGTTTTGTCTTAGCTCCGGGATGCGAAAGGAGTTGGTTCGCCGGGACGCCCGCCAGTTCTTTAACAAGGATGTTTAGCTTCTTGTGTTTTAAGTGCGTGGCTTTCTATTCATTCTATTTCTCTTCAATGGCTACACTACCATCGGGAGACACTCTTGACATGGCCTTCGGAGAAATTCCACATGTTTTTCGTCAAACTTCGTGCTTGACGCAGCAGTGCTTCAAGCTAAGGGTGTACACAAATCCCCAATCCCGCCTTCCGCAGAAGACATGACTGGTGTAGGAATGCTGCAAAAAGGCGAGTTAACTACACCCATTTTTTTGCTAGCAGAGATCGCCAGCGTAGCCGTAAAAAGTCCCTCTATCGCCACAACTGCTCCTCAAGAATGAGCCAACTGACGCACAGGGTGAGCAAGATACTCCAGTTTAGCCAAGACAAGCAATTATTAAGGGGAAAAAGGAAGAATACCCATTTGATTGCGAGTGAGTTCGATACTTCATCGGGCAGTGCGGAGACGTTGAGATACCGGGGTGCTCCGCGCTCCAGCAGTGGTACCCTAGCTCACAAAGGCAAATTTTTATTACCCTGTATTTCTAGGCCCTAGCATACAGAAAACGCTTATCCGTGGGTAGCGTAAAACATATTAGTGTCATCAGGATTAATTTGGCTGGTGCATGTTTATCAAGAAAAAAATAAAGAAATGGCTAACGATTACTATACCCCGCAATGGGAAATTTGTTCGCAGGGTGAACTGCGCGCTTTTTGGTCACGGCGCACAGCTGCGGCGTCTCCGCAAGCGATCGCGTGAGCAGCGAAAGCACGGCGGCGCGCGGTACTCTCCTGTTATATCGCATCGTGTCGCCGCCGACGAGCGGTCGGTTGTAAGTTGTGTTTGAACCGGCCGCGCAAATCTCACGTGGTTCGGAGCGAGGAGCATGTCTCACTGCCTTCCCCTCACAGTTTCGTCCAGCGTCGCCGCCGACGAGCGTCTCGTGAGTGCTCACCATACTTCCCTCCCCCTTACACTTTTCTCTGCCGTTTTTAAATGCGAATGAATTTATTAGTCGGCGGTTGTCGTGCGTTGGCCGGCGTGCGCCTAGCAACAGCTGTGGCGCGTGGCGCGCCTAGCAACCGGAGCAGTTGGTAGCTCGGCCGGAAGTAGCGGAGGGCAAGGGGAGAGGAGGAGCGCGCTCGGCCTGTGAGGGCGCTCGCATCGCGGAGCTCGGCGGAGAGAGCTCGCGCGCGGGGCGGGCGTGTTGCGCGGGTCTCTCTCTCCTCTCCGCGTGCCCTCTCTCCGCTCGCTGCGCTCGGAAAAATATATATAAATGCAGTGGAGCGCGCGCCTCTCTCCGTGACTGCCTGCCGCAGCGCACTCATCGGTGCACCCAATGCATTCGCATTTCCGCACGATCCCCTTCGGGGAGGTGGGGGGAGTTTTTTTTTTTTTTTCTGTCTTTGCTCGCTCGGTTACAACGCCGTCGCCTTCGCCTAACCGCAGTAGGGGCAACCAAAATACTGCGCACTTAACCCTTTACTACCCAGTGTTGCTCGGGAGCAACAACTCAAACAATATTTTTTTCTCTCGAACTTTGTGGTTTTTTCGGCATTGAACACAATCTATCGACAGACAAAGAATCCCGAAATACAAAAAATAAATGAGAAGAGAGGGCAGCACGCACTCCCGTGTGGTAAACAAATACTGTTTAAGCATGTGAACCAACATCGAACCCAGGTGGCTCAATAAGGTAGTGACAGGTAACCAAGATAGGGCAATTTCGTTGCTATTACAAATGATAGCAATACAAACTTTACCTTATTATCTTTACTTGAACCATAAATCACGGTGATCCAGGTAGCTGCCTTGTTCAAGTGATATAGTGCCCAGTGTGTCCCAGTTTCCGTCCTAATCAACCAATTTTTTTTCTGACTTCATATTTGGGATGTCGGAAGTCCTTTGCTATCATAAAAAACTTCTCACACGGTTGAGCAAAATAAAAGTTTTGCGCATCAAAGGGATAACTCCATTGAAAATACTGTATTCTCTCATCATCATCCAACAACAACAACAACAACAACAACAACATCATGAGCTTGTTGGTGTCCACTGCAGTGTCCTGCCGCTTTAATCTCTACAAGAAAATAAAGCGACAAAGTTTCTGGCTACTTTGTCCTGTGGCACGTCACTGGAAAATTTAGCGCCGTCAGTAACTCAGATGCAGCCGTCGGTGCTATGACCAGATGTTTACACTTTGAAGCAAAGCTTTCTACATCTACCAGACAACAGTTCTTTCGTGCCGTGTGGAACAAGGAACTCCCAACGCAGCTGCGAAGGGAAGGGCGCTTTTCACGTACGGAGCACACTGTAGGGGGGGCTGCGAATTTACCCAGCATTCCCCGCGCGCTGATGGAGGCGGGTGCATCAGCGCGACCCGGCTTTGTCGTCTGCTTTAGGGACGGTTGTTTTGAATCTGTCCAGCACAGCTTCGCGCTCATTCTGCGCTTACTTCGCACCGTTGATTAAATTGTTCGACAGCACCTCCTGGGTAACCCGGACCCGACGGAGTTAAGTGATCGTACGGCAAAGATACGTTAAGAATTGCTTTGAAGGGCACGAAAACAAAATGTAGAGGCCACATACAGACATTTGGCTGCTAAAAAAACTCCCCCTTTTGGGCACTGCTTGCCACGAACGGGACTCCGTTTTCGAAATTGGGGATTGCCAATTTGGTTTTATTTAAACAGGTATTATAAAGGGCGAAAGGGGGAACTTGTTCTGATAAATAGCGCCTATCAAAGTTCTATCAGCTTTCTTGCAATTCTCAAGCTTACTAAACTAACTGGTATAAATTGGTATAATGGGAATCACTAAGCTCACATGCCGCATTGCTTCAGTGTCTGCGCTTGCGTCGCCCGGTGGTGTAGCCCCGAGCTAGCAAGTCGGGATGGCTAGGTTCCGCTGCCTCACCCTTCGAATGGCGCTCCTCTCCGTATTCTTTGTGCCGACGGACTTCCGGGAAATAGCGGCGGCATCCGCCGCACTAGCCCAGCATGGCCGACGTTTCTGTGGTCGGGACGCCGCCCCTGCAAATTCTAGGTAACGGCAGGCAGAATCCCTGGTTATACTTTTTGTATAGCCACGTGAATTCAAGTGAAGTCGCATGGGCAATTGTGGGTGTCGTTTAAAGCTTTCCTTTCCAACCACATTCACAGCGTTGATTGGAGCCATTTGTTTAATACGAAGGTGTTTTATTCCCGGGTAGACTAAGATTTCAGTCGCGTCATTTCCGTCACAGAAGTGACGTCGCCAGAAAAAGTGGCATTGATGTTGCGGCGCCCGGATTCGACCCCATGCTTCTCAAGCCCTCTCGCCGCAACGTCAGGAACATGGCGCTCTACCGACTGCGCTATATGAACAGAGACGTGGGAAGCTGTAAAAACGCGCCTTATGTTCTTCTCTATGACTCATTCAGATGGTGATCTCGGGCTCTCGTCGACAGCGTGTGATTCGCTCCTATGACTGGGAGGAATTCAGAACTGTGGTGGGGGAAGCCGTGGACTCGGTGAGCTCATATGAAGCCTTCGTGGACACGATGTCAAGAGCTCGAAAGTCAAGCAGCAGAGTACTGAGGCTTCCGCATAGATACACCGCCGCCGACTCGGAGCATGAGAGGCTTCGCGCGGTGCGTCGAAGAGCAGAAAGACAAGCGCGCCGGACACAAGCGACTGACGATATCCGTGCGTCAAGACGAGCCCAGAAGGCGATCCGGAGGCATATGAATAAGCTCGCCTAACGTGAGTGGGAATCCTTCTGCTCTGCCATCGAATCTTACCGACCCATAGCACTCCTGAGTTGTGTCGAGAAACTGATAGGAAAGATGGCGCTGCTCCGCTTGGACTGGGATTTCACCATCGGAGATATATGAACGGCACAGATGTCTGGTTTCTGCAAGGGTTGTAGCAGCCTTGACAACGTCATCGCCCTTGCAAATAGCATAAGAAAAGCAAACTGTCGGCGGGACAGTGCTGTTGCCGTGTTCCTCGACATCAAGTCAGCGTATGACTGCGTCGAGCATGAAGCCATCCGCTCGGCCCTGAAGTCTTTAGACATCAGGGGCCGCATTTACGCATGGCTATCGGACTGCCTCTCCCATAGGTATGTGTAAATGTCTATCGACATGGCCGAGTCATCGCTACATCACATCACCCGAGGTTTTCCCCGAGGTGGGGTGCTGAGCCCTGCAATCTTCAACATTACCATAGTTGGCCTGTGGAAATGCGTGCCACAGTCAGTAGGAATCTGTCTGTACACCGACGGCATCTGCATATCGAGTTCTGGCCGCAATAGGCGAGTGTTACGGTCAAGACTGCAGCGAGCAATTGACACCATTGCGGAATTTCTGGCAACTAGAGGATTAGTGATTTCAGGGCACAAATTTGCTGCGTTTGCTTTTACAAAGCGTGACCTTACGCGCTACGGCCTTACTGTTGGAGGGACCGCAATTCCGTACGCCCCGACCCACAAGTTCTTGGGAGTGACACTCGATAGTAGTCTCACCTGGTCGCCTGATGTTTGCCACCTCAAAGACAAGATTACTTTGTTCGCCCGCATATTCCGCATGCTCTCCACCAACACTGGAGGTTGTTCAGTAAATTCTCTTCTACGGGTATACAAAGCGCTTTGCGTTTGCCTGATGAGTTACAGCATCCCTGATTTGGGCCCTCTATCAAAAGGAACTGTCAAAGCGCTAGAGAGCATGCAAGCAGAAATCCTGCGGGTCTGCATTGGTGTTCCAAAGACAACCTCTACCATCGGAACGATGACGGAATGCAGGCAGCTCTCACCCCTGGCTGTAAGCACGCAGGAGTTGCTTCGTGCGCGTCTGCGGATTGTGGAAAGACAGCGGGTCAATCCTCTACCGACAAGCTGGGCAAAAGAAGTGCGTGAATTTCTGGCGAAGGTGTATCAAGAGCCTGCTCCACCTGCGCACCCGCCCTGGAGGTTCCTGCCCATACCGGTCACGACTACGGTGCCCGGTATCACGAGGAAGGAGCATATTCCGGCTCCCGCAATAAAGTTCTTCGCCCTGGATTACATTTCGCGGATATACAGAGACCACACTCATGTGTACACTGATGGGTCGGTGTCATCAACATCATCCAGTATCGGGGTGTGGATACCATCCTCACGTACCACCATCAGTGCCATGCTCAGTCACAGAACGTCAACTACGGCTACCAAACTTGCAGCTCTGAGGGTGGCTTTCGCTCATATCTTCAAGCAACCCGCACGAGAGGTGGATATCTTCGTATACTCAAGGGCTGCCCTTCAATGACTAGCGTCTTTTCCAAAAGACCAGCTTGTGTCTGACATACACGCTTTACATCTTCAAGCTCTACAAGCGCACCATCACACTGGAGTTCAGTGGATTCCAGCCCATTGTGGGGTAACTGGCAATGTGAAGGCAGACATTGATGCATCCGTTGTGCATAAGCATCGTGCATCGGCAATAGCTATACCATTCTCCAGGAACGCTGGATGCATGTCTACTTGCATCCAGCGTTGCATGGAACATGCAGCGTGCATCCTGGGATGATATATCACGTCATTACGCGCCGCTATCTTTCATCGATCCGAACTGCAAATTTAAAATGCCACCAAGATTTTCCAAGCGGGTAGAAGCAATTCTACATCACATGCGGTTTAATGTCGCATACACGCGCACCTTCCTCTTCAAGATAAAACAGGCTACGTCGCCACTCTGCCCACACTGTGATGTGTGAGAAACCCTGCAGCAAATCCTCTGTGATTGTGCACGATTCAGTGCTCAAAAAGTGTCCCTCGCAGTGGGTTTGGGACTGCCGATTTCCGTGGACATACAGCTAAAGGATGTTTTAGGACCATGGGCGTGTCCCAAACGTGCTTTACGGGCTACCAAAGCACTGATAGAGTACCTGCAACACAGAGGTCTAGACCAGTCACTGTGAATAGCTCGCCGTCTCTGTGCGCATCAAGTTCTTGAACATCATCGCCATCATCTTCATCACGTCATCAACTGGCGTAGCAAAATAGGCATTTTAGCCCAGCTAACATCGCCAGACTTCATTAAAGATCGCCCTTTCTCTCTCTATGTCTCTCTCTCTCTCTCTCTCTCTCTCTCTCTACCGTGTAGGAGAGGCGCAGCGAAGTACCGCATCATGACGCTAATGAGCGCCGACAGTTGGCGTCTCGATGCCATTGCCTTCGTGTACGGGGGATGAGTGTGAACTGAGGCACCCTCCGAGCTGGCGTTGTTCCCATGGCCATGGTGTTTCAAACTGCTGTATCTGGGTATGTCTTTTTGGTTTTGTTGTCCCGATAAAAACCAATTATTTTTTTGTTTCTTGCGTGTCGGCGTCACTTCGTCTAGCGGGGTCAGGTTCGGGAACACTTCGCACATGAAAGAGGTTCTCTTAAGATTCAACTGCTCCGGTGAAGGCACCTTTCACTTTCGTGTTTTACCGATTCCGGTTAAAGAGGGATCAACCACAATTTTTTTTTGCTGCCCGAAACGCCCACTTGCATTTCGGTGGTTTCAACTACCTGAACGTAGTAATTCCGCCGCTCGAGTCAATAGCGCTAGCGTGAGTTTTGATTCCACAAGGCACCCTTTCTTCTGCGTGGCATAATCCCTCTTTTTTTATTCATTGTGGTAAAAACCAGTCCCACAAAATGTTCAATTAAATGACCGCTGTTGTGTGCCTTTATAAACGTAAGCCCTGGGGAATTCGGCCAAGCTTTCTTTCGTGCTGTAGACCCCCGCTAGAGCAGTACGTTAACACTCGATCCGTTATTCCCTGTGTGCAAGCAGATAGAAATAAAAAAAATATGTGAACGGATTACTCCGCAAATTCACCAGTGAAGGAATAGAGATACCAAAAGCGCTCGTTCGGTAATGTTGTGTGTGGCATTTAAAAAAAAAGAAATGAAAATTGCCAGTCATTTCGCTTTGTCAGGGCGGATAACCAGATAAGTTATATAAAATACTCACCAAACGGAAGATAAGGCAATGGATACGTAATTTTTCCCAACAGTCTTAACGACAATGTCTATAGAATGATGATTAGTTATTGAAACATCAACGGACTCGACTTGTATTCCAACAGACCTTCATTGTGTTGTACGTTCGCCCTCTAGTAGAGCTTGATATAATGCAACAGGCGGGAATTTCCTAACATTCGCAACTTTACTCCTAACTAATCACTAACATCAAAGAAATGCAACTAACCGTAATCGTTGAGTGCTCTTTGCTTAGCGGCTAATGTTTACATGCTTTGTTCCACGGCAGTTTTCATAAAACGGGACTATGGAACATTTTTCGTAACTGTAGTGCCTTCCAAGATGTCCTTTTCTAAACAGAACAGCGAAGTTTTGTAGCGTTTACTTCCCTGTTAACTAGATAGTCATGGCAAGTAACTGAAACCCGGCGTTATGACATATTCACCTAAGCGTTGGTTGGCATATAATTTTCTCAGGAAAGTATTCATGGCCGCTTTCTTTTGGGCATTCGCAATAAGGTCGTTTTGCCGCAATGCCTTTTCGCACGCGCAGAGGGACAATGCACGAAACCTGCTGCATTGTTCTTAGGTTCAAGCACACCGCTCTTGTCTCCAACATGTTTTAAAGAGCGTGTTTCGGTAGTTTTCAAATATAACTAGTTGAAGTCGGAATCGCTGTGAAAGACAAGCGTTTTACCGAGAGAGAAAGAGAGATAAGGCTCTTTATTGAAGAAGCAGAGTTTTGCAGACGAATGCAATCGCCTACATCCATCTTTGCTGGGGATTGGGGATGTGGGTCAGAAAGGCCCTAGAGTGAGGGGGTGGTTTTACCGACTGAACCCCTCGCCTTATGCAACGCGGTACCCTTTAAAGGAGCCATGACGACAAAATACAAGTTGAGTTTATTAGAAGGACGGTTTAGTCCCGATAACAATGATACCAATATCATCGCAATCTTCGAACAAATAACGGAGATAATGAAGAAAACGTGTGAAGCAGTCGCGACCCCCTAGTCAATTTCCCGCAATTTTTCTATGACGTCACGAAACCTTGTTTGTGCGATTGGCGGCCGCCTAACTGACCTGTCGCGACGACACATGACTGGACGTCTGAAATGGGGCCGCCTCTAGTCGCCGCAACGACGGGCAAGATCGTCACGTCATGCAGCGTGCGTACGCGGAGCGCGAGCCAGGCCGAGGAGATGGCGATAGCCTTGGCGGCGCGCTCCCCGGGCGTGCGGACAATACTCAGTGACAGCAAGACGGCCATCCGTAGCTTCTCGCGCGGAGCCGTGTGCGGGGCGGCTGCTAGGGCGCTGGCAAGCGACGAGTCCAAGTCGAGGCTGACACTAAAATGGTTCCCGGCCCACATGGGTAGGGACCTGATACCAGGATCTCCGAACCGCAACGAGGAGGCGGATGCCGCGGCCCGTGGTCTCGCCACGTGCCGGACCGCGGCCGCGCCCGCCTCCGAAGACGCGACGGCGACCGAAGAAGGCGAGCAGCATCTGCTCGATTACGGCGACATCCTCGCGTGGTACAGGGAGCAACGGCGCGGCTTCCCGCCTCCGCACAGGGATCTTACTCGGTGGGAGGCGGTGAGGTTGCGCCAGCTCCAAACCGAGACTGTGCTGACCCCATCGCTAGCGCGACACGTGTGCCCCGAACTCTACGTGAGTGAAATGTGCAGTGTGTGAGCGAGCGCTAGAGCCACCCTGGCTCACATACTCTGGGGATGTGACGCAGACAGCGCGGACGGTCCGGTGTTACCGCCGCAAGTAGAACAGCGTGTGGGGTCTACGGACCCAGAAGACCAGCGAAGGGCCGTCCGGCAGCTCGAGGCCGCACTGGCGCTGCAAAGGCGAAAGGGGGACACCCTCAGTAACCCGAGCGGCGCCGGGGCACGAAGGCCTTAAGGTCTAGGCCCGCGTGACACTAGGACTTCTAGTGTAACGTGAGATAGGGTGAACCCCGCGCCCTGCGCGGCCGGAGGGAATCCCGCATGCTGGAACCCAATAAAGTCTACTCTCTCTCTCTCTCTCTAGTTCCATTTGACCACATCACTTGAATGCTAACGTGCAGTTAAGGCACTAAAAATTATGCCTTATTGTTGGCCCGTATGACGTCATTCTTGCTCATAACACGTCACTGTGGCGCAAAATTTGAAAGTTTTAAAATAGTTCTTGCTTTTTTTTTCTTTAAAAAAACCATCCTTTGTGGCTGTAATGGAGCTGAGTGCGATACTGAATCCCGGTTCTTTCAAATTAAACGAAGTTGTATTTTCTCTTCATGGCTCATTTTAAAGACGCGCAAAGCTTCGGTAACTCTTGTTCACTTACACGAAAAATCAACAAAATTGTAGCAGTAAAGTGCGTTACTGTAAGCCGATACTTAGGAGCCATCCATCCTACTTGGTGTACGCGAAGGACTAGCGACGCTTTATCAAACACACATGTCACACATGGTTGCACAATGTAAACATATTTTTTCCAACATCTGGAGACGGTGGCCGCTATGAATTGCAGTTTTCTACTAGCAGACAAGCACGGGGTGTCCTTCTTCTTGCCGGAGAAACTCATGCATTGACAGCAGACTTAATTCCTTAACATCTGCAACTTAAATGAAACTCGGCGTGATAAAGGAGTTGTTTTAGCCACTTATTCTCACATACGTAGTTGCGGGATATTCTCAATAGAACTAGGGTTCTAGCCCTAGCCCTTTTTTGTAACAGTACTCCTCGCGTGGACACTTATGACTGCAGATAACGTTATATATAACTTTTACAATCCACTGTGAATGCTGAGCACGAGGTCGCGGGTTCGATTCCCGGCCGTGGCGGTCGCTTTTCTGATGGAGGCGAAAAGCAAAAACGCCCGTGTGTACGAGATTTCGGCGCACGATAAAGATCCCCAGGTGGTCAAAATTAATCCGGAGCCCTCCACTACGGCGCGCCTCATCGCCTGTGTTGCGTCGGCGCGTTAAACCCCACAATCAAATCAAATCCACTGTGAAATAACTACTTGAGATAAGAAAAAGAAACTCGGCATACTGATAAATTCCTTTTAGTGGGCAATTTTCATTTATTTTGGCTGAGAAATATTTGATACAACAGGAGTTACAGACGTTTTCTGTAACTATAGTCCTTCAGTAGATGCCCACTGGCGCTATCCCAGAAGGCCCGAGTTCTGCCTACTACCGAGTTTCTAGCTTGTTGGGTTATTAAAGTGGTGCTAGTGGAGCATACGATAAACATCGAGCGAAACCGGCTAAATCGCGCGCAGCACGCCTATTGAGGCCGCTTACATTCATAAAGTACGGCTTATGATATCATCCGCATGCAGAGCCATCTGAAATCGATCTGCAATACTCATTCCGTAGCATCAGCTAGATAACCCCAATACAACTTTGAAATCCCCAGCGTGGTATTTCACAGACCGCCACACCGCCCCGCCGGACTGATGTTCTGTTGTTCTGTTCAGCTGGATTATGTCTGCTACGTCGCTTGAGGGTAGATTCAGTGAATCTCTACGCAAGCACAACCCAAGTAAGCGACGACGTTAACTGTGCGAACGGAACGAGCCCTGTTCCCGAACTTCAAATATGGCTTTTGTTTTTGGCTTGGTTTAGTGTGCACGGCGGGCGCTTATCAGAAATCGTCCCAATTCAGCGTGCCAAGAACGTGTTTGAGCATTAACGAGTGTGATGTAGACGTTTGAAGTTGTGTCTTTTGTCATGGACTGTGTTTCGACGGTGTATGAATGTCACAGAATTGAGCGAGGTAATTTAGTGGCCGATGCTTCGGACGGGAGGAGCGACAAACAACTCCCCCCTGGATACGAATAAAGGATGTGGTTCGGACCTGCTAACCGGCGATAGGTCCACGCCTAATTGGCCGCTGGCGTGAGGCACGAGACGGGGCACGGGAAAACAGTTTCGAAACAACGGGCATTTACTTCACATTCACAGGAAATTCAAAACAGACAAACAGAAGGTTTGACGAGTTAATACACACTGCAGTTGACACCCCGCTGGGGTCAGAGCTGCCAAGACACCGACACGAAGTACATTAATTACAATGAAAGAAACGGTACACGCCGTTACGAGCCCGAGGAGAAGACGACAGTAAATGAAGGGGACAGTAGAGTGTACAATAGGCGGGGTTGGAGGCTTCCCCCAACTACTAACAATGGGCCCGCTAGAAACACATACAGCGTGGTGCACTGAAGGAGGCGGATAAGAAGCCCGTGCAGTCCGCTTAGGGAAATACAACACAGAAGATGAATAGGAAGAGTCCGAGGAAAGGTGGAGAAGGGGAGAACATCTTAGCTGGGGTCCACCCGATGGTCTCGCCGGGGTGACGGAGGCTGTCGGTCGTCTGTGGTGGGGCGCCGCTGATCAGCGACGCAATTTGGGTGAATCTTCGTGAACCTTCAGGAATCTTCGGGGGCCCGAAGTTCACCGCTGTCGTCGCTCGGCCTCCCCAGCACAGCCCTCAAGGCCGACGCCGCGTCCCGGCCGTACGTCCGGCCACCACCAGTTCTCAGCCCATTCTCCTCGGAAACCCCGCGCTGCACCACGCACACCGTCCACCGGGCCGCGCGTCTTCCGAGAATTCGCGGGGCGCAGCCTTCAGTAGGCCGCGGCACTCTCGCCCACCTCTCTCCCCGAAACACATGGCCAGCCGACCCGGGTGCGACAATGGCGGCTAGAACATTCCTTCGCTTTGCGGTACGGCTCCTCTCGGCGAACGGCAAGAAATGGCGAGCGGCAAGAAAACCCGTCAAGGAGGGACATGAATTTCGCGACAATGAAGAAGGCTGCCGTGGGAAAATCGTGTTCTCTTCCACGCTCTCATCGGCTCAAAGTAGAGTAAACCCCAGTTCGGTTCAAACACACCCCGCCACTGTGGCACCATTGGCTCACGGCGGCCTGCGGACTTCATTGTTGTTTGGCGCTAAGTTCTTGTGGCAGATAGCCGGCATCAAATGACGACTTCGTGGCCTTGGTCGCTACACCGCTCCGACGAATGGGCTAGGTGTGTTTGATGGTGGTAGTGGTGGTGGTAAAACATTTATGCAAGAGATTTGCGCTTGAAAGCGGGAGAAGCCCTCAGTCCAGGGCCCCTTCGGCGGCTGCGGTCCTGCGTGCCCGCTCCACCAACTGTCGCTTGTCCTCAGGGTTCAAGCTGCACAGCTCCGCCTCCCCCTGCTCGAGGGTGGGGGTGCGAATAATGGGGGCTGCTGGTGTGTTTCATTACCACTAGTACTGCGAGAATACTCGGGAATCGTTTCGCATGGCCGAGTTGAACTCGTGACGCTCGTCACGAACGCTGCTTCGGCGTAGGTTGTTATTTTTGGTCGCCGTAGTAGTCATATTTGTACCCCGACAGATCTTTGAAACGGAGGAGTAATTTAAACTTGTTTTTATCGCTACAAAAGTACTGTGCATTGGCTTTGCAATTATCTGATGACCGATCCCCGTTTGCGACGACTTCGAGGCCTCTTTCGCTCAATGGCCGTCGAGGAGCAAGGGTTGTGGGCGCTCCGGTTTTACGCGTCAGGCAGCAACCAAGGAAGCGTTGGTAGCGACCGCACCATCGACCGGCACCAGTCGCCAGTCAGCCCGTGTTTGCGCGATATGATCGCTGGAGACGTGTTTCCCTGACCTCGCCTTTTTTTTAAATGCAGAACATTTCTTTAACTCACGATGTCATCCGGCGTTGTCGGCGTTGGCGTGCCTCGGCGTCCGCAACAGCCGTTCCAGGTGCGCCCTCTCCCCCACTCCTCCTCTCCCGCATCACGCTACCCTCCTCGCTCTCAACAACAGGTCCGCATCCCTCCCTCTACACTATACAAAAAAAATAATACTTGCCGGCGCCTGGTTTCGATCCCACGACCCTGCGGGCGGAACGCAAGGTACAGGGTGCTCTACCCACTGCGTCACAAAGCCGACACACAATGGAAGGCTACGAACGCGCCTTATTTCCTTGACTCATTCAAACTACGTCACGAAGCTGCTGATACAACGCATTCACTACCTGTAAGCGGAACGCGAGGTACATCGTGCTCTTCCCACTGCGCCACAAAACCGACACAGAATGAAAGGCTACGAACGCTCCTTATATCCTTGACTCATTCAAACTACGTCCAGAGGCTGCTGATACAACGCATTCACTACCACCAACTCCCCAAACACTAAACGTTAACGCAATACACCCACCCCCTATGCGACGCAATTACTCGAGTCCCCCTCGCGGGGAGATGGGCCCTTTTTACGTGGTTAGCCGGACATGGATTCTGCAGGGTCTACCCCGTGCGTCTAACCGTCCGTAGCTGGTGTGTGCGCTTCAGTTATCGTCTGCTGGCAAAACAATTTCGAACGAGGCGTTGCATGACCGTGGATTTTATTTATCATCAGCGCGGCAGTGGCATTGTGTGTCGCTCAATTTTTGTGAAAACGTAACTGGTAGGGCAGCTTATACGTATGTACAGGTATGAACGGAACACGCGAGCGGTGGCCGAATTGCATCGCTGCGCCGCGTAGGAGCGCCAACGGGAACCGAGGAGCGGCGTTCTGCGGGTGCGCTCGCGCTGCCCCCGCCACCCTATCTGATATGCTTAATCACCACTCTGCTGGCGCGTCAGACCGGGCATGACAGTTTTCGAAGGGCAGCGCTGTGCAATCCGGCGGTGCTGGTTACGTGGCCGCTCGCAGCCGGCCGCAATGGCCGAATCCGCCGCTTCTGCGTTCGCGCTAACTACGCGCGCTCGGAAAAGTGGCTCGTTGCTCTCAGCAAAGTGAAATTATGAAAGACTTGTTCAGAGACGGCTTAGTATTGACTGTTTTTCGGGTATCTAGCGGTGTACCTATGCGACGCAAGACATTGTAAGGCGACAGCAACATATGGCTCAAGAATATACAAAAAACCCCAGGAGTTATGATGAATACACTTTGGTGCCTTGGCGCTTTTTTCCACGGAGATGAAACCGTACCTTGAATCCTGGGGAGGGGCGAATCATGCAGTGTATAAGCGTAATCTTGCCGCATTGGCGTTTTTGCATACGGAGATGAAACCATTGGGGGTGTATACGGCTTTGTTGGAAATCTCGTGTCTTTGAAGCCCGAAGTATTCTAAGGCGAGGCGCTGGAACACGAGTGCCCCGGAGTTTTACTACCGTGACCACATAATACTACGACGACATGAGACGCCGACATCACGAGCACCTAATGGGCCTCGCGCCTGATAAAAAAAAACAATGGAATCGGAAAATTTGTTTTCGTTGTTTGTATTCCTTCCTTCGCAGCACATGGGCATTTGGGGGATTGGCCCGCAATTGGGAACTTTCAGGGGCTGATGTGTCCGGTTCACCAAATAATCACACTGTGAGTTTGAAAAGCCAAAGTTGCAGAATAGTGCGCCCCGCGTGACACCTCAACGTGATGGCACGGAAGTAGGACAGGTGCACACCAGCCTCGCAGTACCTTAATTCTGAGGAGGCTGTGGCGTGCGCCAGTCTGCTTGCTGACGTAGTTTGTTAAGAAATGAGAAAGAAGAATCTGACCGAAACACAGTATAGCAGAAAAAAGCCAGTCGAAGTAATTCGTGCCAAAAGGCAAAGCGGGAATGAAAGCGAGGAAAACGACGCACGTACAATGTATCAGTAATAGCGGTGTTAATAAGTATCGCCAAGTTTTCCCCTTCAAAGCATGTAAGTAGACTTATGTACATCAAGGACATTGTTTATCGAAAAGAAGATGAACGGTTGCGACAACATAATCAAAGAAGCAATTATTTTGAATCAGGCGCACTAACATCACCCGCTTTCTTTGTTTGCCAGCCTGCTTTATTCATGTGATTGCATTGTCTGCCACTATACCAGAAATGGGCACAAACTGCTTGTGAGGACGAACATTTTTCCAACAAAAAGCTCCTATGAACGCTTGAAATAAAAAAGAAATAAATTTGTAGTGAAATACAGATTAATAAAATAAAACAGCCATAAAATAAGGATTTGGATTTGCTTGCCCCCAGTAGCCACCAGTGCAGCAGTGAAGCGAGAGAACGCACTGAAAAAATTAGCAGTGGCTTAGCTCGGCTATGCCAGGATATACCTAGCGTGAGCTAGGGTTTAGCTGGTTATTCTTAGCTTTCCTGGCTGTCTAGGATTAGCTTGATTATCACGGTTACTGCTGCTTCAATGACACACGCACGGTATACGCATTATGTGGCGCGTGTATATTTATCAAGTGGCTCCGGCGCAGGGTCACCAATCGCCCCAGACTTAGGCTGGTTACACAGGCGCACGCCGGAGTTGCTGCGACGCACGTGACATCGTTTACACACCCGGCCACACCTATCATGATCATCAAGTGGACCGGGCCGCCACGTGCGGAACGAAGATCGGAGAAGACGCTGGTCATGTGGGGTGTGTGAGAAACGCTGGGGAGCGAGCAACGTTCTGTGCGTCCTGTTACGTCACTGCTACTCGCGCATGCGTAGCACGGCTCTCCAGGACCACGCGAAACTGCTCAACCTCGGCCAGTGCAGTGGCGGTCCCAAGGGGGGGGGGGGGGGGGGGGGGCGAAGGGGGCGATCGCCCCCCCCCCCTCCAAAAAAGGTCCCCAGCTTCTTATTTTTTGTTTTTTTCGAAGCATTCCACTTGCACGAGGTTGAATCCCACTTGTGTGAGGTCGCAAACGTGTTTCGACCGTCATAAATGCGGGCTCGAGTCAGCCGTTGCACCGCCTACGGTGAGTCAAAAACCACTGTGTCGCTGATTTGTGCGCAAGCGGGTTACACAACATACACGCACACGCCGGCATGGTTATCCCCTCCTCCGCAGAACTGGCGCAAGGAGAGGAGCGGTTCTTATTCGCCCCAGAAAAAAAAAGATCGCCCCCCCCCCAAAAAAAAAAAAAATTCGCCCCCCCTAAAACCAATCTCTGGGACCGCTACTGGGCCAGTGTAGCTTACGCTACAAAATATGCCACGCCATAGTCGCGCCTTTTGGAGCGCGCTGGCCTGGACCGGTTGCGTCCTCTCAATAATAAGCCCATAGCACCCGCCGCGGTGGCTCAGTGGCTAAGGCGTTGCGCTGCTGAGCACGAGGTCGCGGGTTCGATTCCCGACCGCGGCGGCCGCTCTTCTGATGGAGGCGAAAAGCAAAAACACCCGTGTGTACTAGATTTCGGCGCACGTTAAATATCCCCAGGTGGTCAAAATTAATCCGGAGCCCTCCACTACGGCGCGCCTCATCGCCTGCGTTGCGTCGGCGCGTTAAACCCCACAATCAATCAATAATAAGCCTATAGCGCGAATCGCAATTTCATAACGCTTGAACTCCGCCTCGAAATATTACCATCATGTTACATGGGCGTCCCTAGAGCTCGTGTTTCCCGAGTTTCGCTCAATGGCGGGCCTTCGGAAATAGCACCTCATATCTTGACAGCAGACGGGAATTCTATAACGTTCAAACTTTAGCTCGAAATATGGGACATAATAACTGAAATAAAAACTGACGTCTATAGTGGACTAGTCTTAGTGACAAACTGACATATAATATTACTTGGGAAATGTTTGATGAGACTAGAGGCACCACCGTTTTTCTTCACCAAACTGCCGAGTAGACGTCGATGTATCGGCAGCAGATTAGGTTTCGATAACGTTTACAACTTTTTGAAACTAATTATGACAAGCACATAAAATTCAGAGTTATTATAACACATTCTTATGCGGCCAGTTGTGATTGAAATATTTTTGGGAAAGATATCTACAAGGACTTGCAGTCGTTTTTTTTTGTGAGCCGTCACTTGTAAGTTGTCTCGGCCGTAATTCTTTTGCAAACACGCAGGAATAATCCACGCGACCATAGCCATGATTTTCTGCGCTTCAGAAATGGATCTATGGCGAAATGTAGGTAATAAATTTGTAGATTTCCACCCAAGACAAAAGCTCTTAGCCCGACTAACCAAAAACTACAACGTCACACCACTTAGGCGAAACGATCCCGGCTTTCCAGATCCCATGCTAAGAAAAAAGGCACCATCCCATGAGCACAGAAAGCAAGCAATGTTCTTCAAACAAAAAGCGCCACATAGCTTAACCTTGGCAGTTGCCTCGACGAGTGTATAGTCGCAGACCACATGATTCACTAATGCGTGCAACTTCTGTGAAACAGAAGGCACCGATAGCAAAGAGGAACTTCACAGATCGCAGCTTCCACCATTTTTGCAGGATGCCCAGAGGACTTGCCGCGCTGTGTGCAATATATAGATTGAATGTGCTTGCACAGAGTTATCAGCGCTGCTGTCACGAAGCCCATTTTTCATCATTTGAACGGCTGTTTCAAAGACGGCAGTCTTTCGTTCGCTATCTGTCTCTCTGCGAGTATGCCTGCCTTATTGTCGGCCACCCGATTTCGTCACGCAGTCACAAGTTAAATGAATACTTAAACCAGAGGCTCATATCGAGAAACACTTCAAAACTACTAAACGTGGTTGCAATGCTCATACTTGCAAATATTGTAGAGCAATAAAGAAAACATTAGCACAGTTGAAGAAAAGCATCAATCCACAATTGCTGTTCGCAGTGTTATTCCAATTTAAAAAAATAGGCGCAGTTTACACTTGTCGAGCAAGGCTGGAGGAACAGCCCCACCTATAGTTCATATCACAAGCTATCTGCAGCAGTGTGGAGGCTACATTGTTATAAATAGTGCGCCCACTGAGGGCGCCTAATCCGCCGTGAAGGGGCTCCTGAAAGGACACTCCCTTCTCCCCTCTCGGCAAGTGGCACCGCACGGCCCCGGCGCCTTTTGTCGCTTCCTTCGCGGTGAGTTAAGGCCCAACCACATGCACGCGTAAAACCGGCGTACTCGCGCAACGACGTAAACCGGCGTAAGCGCGTAAGGAACCGGCGTACTCCGGCGTACGCCGAATGCATTGGTACGCGCTTGTTACGCCCAAGTCAGAGCGCGCCAGATATCGACGCAAACTTTCGGGCGTACGGTGTTGACGTACACCTCTGGCGGTGATGTTATCGGCAGTCAGGTCGCATAACAAGACAGTGAATTGATAAATAAGCTAACTTCACTATTTATTATGCGATAAAACGAAGTAATTTGTAAAATACGGTGACCAAACAACCGGACAAAACACGCGAAGCAACGAGCAACTATGGGAGCAAGGCAGTTTTACGCCAAATGTAGCGGAAGGGATTCGTTGGTTTTGTGCCTGCCAAGTATGCATACTAATCCTTAACGTTTTTTAATGTCCCGAGAACTGTTTTAGTTGTTTCTGTATTAAATATACGTATATTTGTGAGACTAGGCATTATTTGCTTTATTTTAGTTAAAATGTAGTTGAACTGGTCGCCACAAAGCTGAGTCCGAAGTAGTCGAGCCACACTGCGCGGCGCATTGGTTTACGCGCGCGTTGCGGCGATATGTGGTTACTCGCCCTCTCCGACGTCGTCGGCCGGCGTAAAGGCAGCGGCGTATGCCGCCGCAGGCGTACGTCGTTGCGCGAGTACGTCGATTTTACGCGTGCATGTGGTTGGGCCTTTAGGCGCCCTGAGGGGGACAACAAAGTAGCCTCCACAGTGCTGCAGCCAGCTTGTGATATGAACTATAGCTTTTTCTTGGTTCGGCTAAGTTTATGCGTGGTTATGTTTGGAGACCCGGCCAAGTTTTCGTGGTGTCGCCGTTCGCCTCCAAAAAGCAATGAACCATCGGTCAGTGACATATGCAGTCCGTGAGCTCGCAACTCCGAATCTTCTGGAACTCGCTGACGTTACGTTGCCGCTTCACGGGAGCGAAATTCGGGGTTGGGCCGAAGTTGTCGCACCTGTTCGAAAGTAGGGGCGCGGCGGAATTCGCGCCGCGCTTCCTCTACTTCAGCAGTGACGCTCTTCTGTCGCCCTGCCTCTCCCTTTGTCGGGGAACCGGCTGTCGCGCCTCACCTGGATTTCCGTACTTTCCGTTGGAATTTTTCCATTGCTCGCCGGCAGTGTTGTACACGTTCCTCCAAAATAGGAACGAAAGCTCGTTGCTCGTTCCTTGCCAATTTTGAAACAAGTTCCCGTTACAAGTTCCTTTATTGCGAAAGGAACGCGTTCCAGTTCCATTTCGAAAATTGGAACGTGTTGTTACATTAACGTTACAATTTGGTTTTTAAATTAAAATATAGTGTCGGATAATCCTGGGTAGAAATTAGGTGAGACATTTAAAACTCACATCGAACTACGTATATTGTACGAATACTAACACCACCGGCAGCAGATTATCTGGAGATAAAGATAATCAAAAGAAACGCTCCTAGGCGAATTTTTCAGGGAGCACCGGACAAACTCCAGACGGCTCGAGGACATTTCGGTGCAGGATATTTCGGTGCGGAAATTTCGGTGTACGGACGTATCGGTGTACGGACATATCGGTGTATGGGCGTTTCGGTGCACGCACATGTTGGTGTACGGACATTTCGACGACCAAACGGACCCTTTTCCAGTAGCGTAGCCCTGTTGCGGCGGCCACCCGAACCACACATGGGAGAGTATAGGAGAACACGCCCCCTTTTTTCCGCCTGCCCTGCGCTGCTGTGCAGTTGAGGAAGCCGTCCCAGGCGCCACGAATGGTTTTGGTGGCAGAGAAATTTTTCAATGGCAGCCGTAGCGTCCATCTGTCGCCGCTTTCAGGGCTCAGAAGGTTGAGCAGCACTTAGCTGGCTCGGCGTTCGCAACTGGCTAATCCAGTATGGCGTCGTTTTGTTTACAATTTGCCCCCCAAGAATGGCGGATCGGTCACTGGGAGCGAGGGTAGCGCATGCGCAGAGCGCTACTGGAAAAAGGTCCATTATCCTGTGTTGCCTGTTTGCGACAGCCGTTATATTTTTATTTATGCTTAACGTGGGTTATGGACAACAATCTGGAGCAGTGAATTTATTTTTTTGATTGATGCTTGTTCGATCTTAGAAATTCTACATCGATCTTTTAGAAATTCTACATTTATATATTTTTGTTTAATACCTCTTCCTGGGGACACCTGTTATAAAGCCGATTGAATTCTTTAGCACACGTTTTTTTTCCATTTATGACAGGTTGTTAATTTAATTTATATTCGCTCTCTTTTAGCTAAGACAATTACCCGTGTTTACGAGGGTCTACTGCCTCTTTTGTATTTTTTTAAATTACACACCCTCAAATTACATAAATTACATGCACACTCTCAATATCCAAAAAGTAACAAACATCAGCCAGCCCCCCACAATGAAAGAAACCTTATGAAGAGTATTACGTAGGCTGGGCTGCCTTGCTAAAATGAATTCGCGAACACTGGTCTAGGATATTGTCGGGGAGGAAAAACGGGCTTTTTGAAAAACAGCCCCAGGTTCTAATGTCCTAACTGCTGATTAAGCGCGTACCGGTTGTGGATACAAATTCCACCCATTGTGTTCGGGACAACCAACCTTCGTTTAATGTTTACAAGCCTACATTTACCATATTTTAATTCTTTGTTCTAGCGCCCCCCCCCCCCCCTCCACCTTCCCCCTGTACGCTCGAATCTCGACCAGATTTCTTTTTCAGCCATATTATTTTCGGTTTCCCCTGAAAATCCTCCTGGCGTGGTGGAGTTCACGGTCTGCGAAGCGTCACCGCAGTGATTTTGTATTTTTTATTTAGAACATTCTGCTAGCCTCTTAGTGGAGGCTTTTCCAGGGATTGGGTGATACATTCAGAACAATGACATAGAACACTTCGCATTTAAAACAGAGAAAAAGCTTCACATTCACCATGCGCACGAAACCTCTATAATGTGACACAAAAAGCCACCCAAAAAACCTTTGAGAACACAATGGCCACTATCGTTTGCAGGCTACGCCCTTCCGCGCGTCGCGGTCATATCGACGGCGCCCCCACTCCAGGAATCGCTCTTTCTGCGCCTTCAGTCGCCCCCTTGGGAATTAACTCATCAAGTCGCGCATATCATGGACACCCCAGGTATACATCGCTTCCTCCCATTATAAGGAGCAAAAAAAATGAATAGGCTAGTGTGACGAGAGCGGCAACAGTCGTCTTCAAGTTTTCGAAGTCCAGTCGACGCAATGGTGAAGCACAAGTAACACCCCTCTCTCTCTACTTAGGGGGCTGGTAGCCGGCGGGGCTCAGCTTTCCCCTCCCCTAAGTAACGCCACCGTAAGCGCGATCGTTGGTTGGTTAGTTTTAAGTAGAGCCGACACCGAATGCAATGAAGACTAGAGTGATTGCGGAAATAATTAAAACTTAAGGCACGCGCGCTTAATCGACCTCGTTTTTCTGTTTTTTTTTTTTTGCAGACGTTTTGCTGTGGGGGAGGAGGGTTAAATTGACAAACATCAGCAGCGTCTTACATCGTTGAGTGAAGTGACAGCAAAGTGTTTTCGGTAACACACTAAGCATTAGGGTTGTTCACACGAATGTTAAAATAAAGAAAAAGATTGAACGAATGCAAATTAACAACCTTAATTTTTACCATCTACTACAGAAATTGGGTTTTACGTGGCAATGCTCTGCAAGGGTTCAGCGTTCGCCTCCACGCCCGGCGGCGCAAGCACAAGTCTCGAACGTAAAATCATATCAAGTCACGAAATTACAATATTAAAGCTAAAATGTTCAAAGAATGCCTGGGAAATCCCTTCACTCGAACTGTCTGGGCCACGACATCGTGCACCAAAATGTCCGTGCACACAAATGTCCACACCGAAACATCCTGGACCAAAATGTCCGACACCGAAATGTCCGGATCCCGTTTAGCAGTCCGTCCGTTTCGTTGGCTACGTTGTTACCGGGTTGCCGGGACCGGTCTGCTCCTGAGCGCGCGGAAGGGCGAGTAGGAAGGGTGCGGAGGCACGGACTTGGCGAAGGCAAGCCCGCGGAACAAATCCCCCTACCGCGACGAATGCCCAAGGGCCCAGCCGGGTCCCGGTGAACCCAGTAACAACGCATACGACAGGACGGACGGACCGCTAAAACTCTCTATTCTTTCCCCGCCAGGGAACAATTCTATCGGCCAGACGCGCATTCTGGCCTCCTCAGACAAACGATGAAAGGTGAAAAGCATTCACGCGGCTACGCTATTCACCCGTCGAATGCCGCGTAAGCAACCAGCATGAAAGCAAGCACAATCTGCGGCGTGCTGCGGGGTTATTATTCTGCCTTTGACCTTCGTGGAAGCACGTACGGCGGAAGGGCGGGAAAACTGACCATCTTATAGGAAGGGAAACGCAGTAGCACTTTGTGGATTTTTGTACTCGAGCCTTGGCATCAAAAACAGCCAAATCCTAGCGATGTAACGGGAGGAACGCCGTTCCTGCCGTTCCTTCAAAAACGTAACGAGTTACCGTTACAGTTCCACCGACCCGTAATGGAACGGTGGCGTTCCTCCGTTCCTCCAAAAAGGAACTAGTTCCAGGAACACTGTTCCTTGTAACGACGTTCCGTGCAACACTGCTCGCCGGCCTTTCACATATCTCCCAAGGCAGACCCCGTTACTACGTAGTTGCTAGAACCGGCTAGAACTCGTGTGTAGCACGAGAGATAGAAAGAGTTGCTTTATTGGAAGAGAAAGGAGAAGTCGACTTAGCCGATAACTGCTTTACGGGTTGAGGGCACGTCAATTAAGACTGAGTCTAAGAGGAAGATTGACAGAACAGAGAATATAAAGGGAGAAAAAAGGCGATGTTTGCAAGCCATGCAGCCTGGACAGCAATGGCAGCGTCGTAGCTGGTCTGAGAGTCCCTTGTCCTAAAAATCCAGCAGGGGACGGAACGCTTTCGTGATTTGAAGAGTGACATTCCGGGAACAACCGGTTTGATGAGGTGCATGAAGGCAGTCCCAGTTTCCCATACGACGCTCTAAGCGCTGATCGAGCGTGCGAATGTGGCGGACACTCGCACAGTGCGACACGAGTGTCGCTATTGCAACACCGTGTGGCCACGCGGGGGCACTACCGATACCAATTCTGTGACTTCTTTCTGCGCAGCGATGACAGACGATTTGCAGCCGAAGTAGGAAAGAGCGGTCAGCTCGGGTCAGTCCCCTCGAATGAACTGGTGGATGCTGGTAGGATGGTGACTTGCGGGATGCAACCCGGGCGTCAGGGTGCATGGCTTGGAGGGCCCTTTGGATAGGTTTCAGTGCGCCGTCCTGGGCCTGATGGCCGCACTACCCGAAGTGGATGGATAATGCCGTTCTTTTGCTAGGCGATCAGCCTCTTAATTTCCCTTGGTGCCAACGTGAGCAGGTAGCCATTGGAGGTGGATGCTTAGGCAGTGTGCTGGCGAGAGTTTCTGCAGCGAGGAAGCTGCGGTAGGCCCGGTCGAGCCTCAGGAAGGCAGTTTTTGAATCTAAGAGAATGGCTACTTTCCGGTTGACGAGATTCTGCTCGCACACCTCAATAATGTCCGCAGCTAAGTGCTCGGCCACTTTGGACCGGCTGGCCACTGGCAGGCGGCATTGCCTGGCCGAAGCGAAGGCAGGCGTGATGCATGCTGCAGCTGACGCCCCCTTGTCTGGAAGCACAGACCCATCGGTGAATATCAGCACGTGTCCCACAAGGTTATCCAAGTAGGCTGCTGCTTCATGTGTTAATTTGCGCTGTGGAGTTATCTTTTTGGAGGTCCGGCGCGGAAGAATGGCATTTAGGGGGACCTTATTCGTCCGGTGGGTAGGAGGAGCCATAATGTGATCCGTCGGGGGCTGGCCGTTAACCATTTAGAAGGTACGAACAATCATATCTACTCATGAGTGAGGTCGTTCTCGAATCCGTCGAAGAGGTCGCCCCCCCCCCCCTCCATTCCCCTCTGGAGACCAGTGGAGCCGCTAGATGTGATTGAGGGCTTGCTCTAGGGCGCGGGATGAGAGGGGCCAAGTACCGGCTTCAGCAAGAGCCTCTGCGCATTGCGACGATCTTGGCAAACCTAGAGTGGTCTGAAGTTCATTCCTGTGCTCGGTCTACAGTTCCCTCCACCGTGTTGGCTTGACGGGGACAAGGTGCATAGCGTAGAGGACGGCGGAGCACACGATAGCATCGTAAATTCGAAGAGCCCAAGTGCCTAAGCACCAACGCCCCTTGGCCAAGAGTTGTCGGAAGGCTTTCAGAACAGGACTTGACTGGCCGAGTAGCTGTTTGATTGCCGAACCCTGGTCAGGCGGTGGTTAATAGTATGAGTAAAGATCGTTTCCCCGAAGTCCGGTGTCCATCAGGAACCCAATCGCCCGGGCACCGGTTGATTTGGCAGGAGGCTGGCAGGGCGATGGTGCTGAAGTTCTTGGAGACGGCGGTCGAATTGACGCACTCAAGGCGTTGCGGCTGATTAAATGAAACGAAAAGTTTATATACAGCTATTTACAGTAGGAAAACTGGGTAGATGAGTAATAAAGAAAAAACTGCAAACTTCAGCTAGACGCTAGCTCCGAGTGCGCACAAATCACTCGAGTTCCTCAACTTCGTCTAACTCTCCCATTCTCGGAGCGTACACAAACCGCTCGAGAAACCACGGCCGAGACTGTCTCGCCGCAAGATCCGTCTAGTTGTTCGGTACGGCGCTGCACCCTAAATCTCCAACGCGATCTTAACCTCGACTAGGGGGCTCACAAATCCCAACCTAGCTTTAACGGTCGAGACTCCTTGTCCCGCCGGGAACTGCCCAGCTCGGCGCTCAGACAAGAACGATTTCAAACGGCCAAGTTCGGCCTTATAAAACCTCGAGATCACCCTCTCTCCGGAACGTCCCTGTAGCATTCGTACACGCGTAAAGGAGTGCCCAAATTCACGTAGACAGCTGTCACTCAGCACGCCCCGGAATATTCATTGAGGCGCCTCCACCTTTGGGTCAACGGCACGCTCGCAGACGAGCAGTTTCGTGCGACCCCGCGGGGTGAAAGCGAAAGACGGCGACAGTGCGTCATGCTGACCAGGGCGCGTGAACAATGGAGACTCGTGCGGCACTCGTCCCGACGTCGGTAATCCCACCACCTCCGCGCGTCAGGCAGACGTTCCCGGAATCCGGCGGTGCTGCCTGCTTTCTCAATGGGGGATTATCCCTGTGGTATGCGGTGGGCCAGACAATCCGTCTCCCGTGCACGTCGTGACGAATTGGCGGCGGCTGCAGAGCAGTGTTGGCAGTGCTACGTCGCTAGACAGAGCGGCGGGTTCTCACGCGTAGCCCGGGTGCCTGGCCGCTAATCTCATAAGTGGACCTTACAGTATGCCTGAGATGTCCGCATGTCCGCAGCTGTGAGCTGTGTGCTTCCCAAGGGGAAGCTCGATACCAAGCTCTGGGTTTGGTGTGAAATGTCATGGCTTCCGACTTGATGGTTGAAAGCCGCAGTTCCATTTATTTGATATATTCCGAAACTGCGTCCAGTGCTCTTTGCAGAGATTTACCGATTTCGCTGCTCTGACGGTTTGGTTCCCAGGCCCACAGTGCAACAGCATCACCACAAACGCAGGTGCAGTCATCTTGATCCAGGTCTGCTGGTATGCTGTCAGGCAGGCCCGACAACGCGAGATTGAAGAGCTGCGGACAAAGCACTGCACCTTGGGGCACTCCGGCACTGACACCTCTTCGACTGATGAGAACTTTTCCAGCCTGAAATGTGAGCTGGCGACCCGACAGGAAAGCCCGGATGTAGTTCCGCATTCTACCAGTGACATGAATTCGGTCCAGCTCGGGCTCAATGCTTCGGTGCGGCAGACGGTCAAGGGTAGACTCAACATCCACAAAAACAAGAAATGCCACTTCGCCCATGTGTTCTTCGGTTGAGGCGCTGACGCACGGGAACGGGCTAGGAAAAGAGTACGCGCGAGATTACGCCACAAACGCTGGGACGAGGGTTCTTGAAGGTCCAGCGGTGGCCACGCGCTCGATGACGTCATAGCTAGGCAAGGCTTGGCTCCACCCACGCAGCTGCGAAAATGTCGTGAAGGGCGCCTTGCGCCGGATGAGTTCTATTTCGTGGTATTTTTTTTTTTTTTGCGAGTGCTAACGAACCAAACTCAAGCTGAAACTGCTCTGCCGATATTAAATGCTGTCGGGATATTTGCGAGAGCAAATAAAAAATACGTGTTGAAACGAATTTTTCGGCCAAAAAATACGAAAAAGAACTAGCGAAATCCTGGATTTCGTGGCAGTGTTCCAAGTTCAACAGCAACACAAGGTTCCACTGTAAGGCGTGAATAGGAGAGCGCGGGGAAAAGGAGTGGATTTGTTACCAACCGCTTTTTTGACCGTGGGAGGATCAGAGGGGATGTGAAGGGGATAAGAGATGGGTGGTGGAGGAAAAAGATGCATTTAAGGGGCAGAGGTGTCAGAAGAGTATTGTCTCCCTACGACAATTGTGGCAAAGTGAGCGGATACGCGGCGAATCGTTTTAGTAGTTGTACCACATGACGAACAGGAGGCCAATCGCACGAGCATGCCGATCGCGACGAAGCCGAAATGAGGATGGCGCCTTTTTCATCAACTGGGCTGCGTAGGGGAGCTGCCCAGCTTTTCTTCCCAATACAGTGTTACAGCACGATTGCCTTAAGTGGAATTTTAGGGACATTCCGGGATTTCCGGTTTGATAGGTTAAGCAAGGTTATAACACCAGCAACTCTCAGTAATTCTAATAATTGCAGCTTCAATGCGGAGTACGGGAAGGAACAAGGGAAAAAATTGCAGCCATTCCAGTTTATAAAGCTGGATTGACCGTGAAGCTTTATTCCATACACCTTCCATACATGGGTGATAAATCTACATGTTCTTATTTGTTCTAACATTTGGCCTTGGCACTGGCTACGACATCGTGATAACTTAGCCAACTTTTGAAGAACCAGTTCAATCCTTGAAGAGAAACCTAGGGCTGTACTGGCACCAGGCGGCATTGAAATGCATTGAAATCCTTGTATTGACAGCCGACGGGAATGCCACAATCTTTGTAACTTCCGACGAACTATAAATCCATGAAAAGTAACAAAAAAATTGGTATAATGATATGGTTGTCTTAGCGGCCACCTGTCAAACAATTTTTTGAGGGGGTGGGGGAACGTTCCGATGAAACAAGTTACCGCAGTTGTCTTCTAAGCCTTCGTGATAAAGTGGGCTTTGCCGCAGTGCTTTTTTGCACACATAGAAGAAAAACGTACGAAACCCTAGCGAATGTCCACATCGTCGCGTAAGTTAAGTATACTTAACTTACCCATATGGTGATTGTTACTATATTGCTACTTTTATTGGGCCTATAGTATCAATAAAAGAAAGGCTTTCTTGACGAATTCGGCGCATGCGCTATTATCGAGCCCAAGTCCACAGCTTTTATCGTGAGGAAAACGAGCATTCCGGTGTCTGCTATAACCGTCAGGTTAGCAACAGAATCAAAACGATTTCCAACATGATAAGGACCCTCGAAACTATCCGCAGTCGAAACTATCCGCAGTCGAAACTATCCGCAGCCGAGACCCCCTAACTCCTTCGTATTCTTCAAAGAGAGGACAGCGTAGTTTGTTGATAGACCAGGAAAATACACTGAACTCTAAACATACACACTCGTGCTGTAAAATTGTGTACGCGTGGTAAAATAGTATAAATAAATGTTGAAAACCTCAGATAGAAGGTCATAGAAGAATTTCAAGACGTTACTGGCTCCCACAAGAAAACAAACTAGCCGAAGGCAGGAACAGGCAAATTCAATGTTCCAAAGTCCACGCAAACAAATGGGAAGCGTGTCGATCGGGAGGAAAGATTTTTACTGTTCGCATTGACCCTATTACATGTATGTTCAAATGTTTATTGCTGGGGGTGAGGGCGCAGTGAGTCGAAATAAGGGAGTGAATTGCATTTTGTAGCCCGGGAGGGTTGCTTGCGGACAAAAATGCTTATCCGCGAGCCGGTACAGGAAGAGCTGTCCGCAGGCTGCGGCAGGGAGCCAGAAAGCTTGCGACATATTGTAACGGAGTGCAAAGTCCAGTCCTCAGTGAGGGAGCCATCCAGCTTCCTGAAGCCCTTGGCTATAGGGTTAACGGAAAAGTAAATTGTACAGCAGTAGAGGTTAGTAAGAGAAGATTAGAATGCTGGTGGGAAAAGAGCAGGTAACAGTCTGGGAAGACATGCGAACAAAGAAGTCAGATTAGCCCAGAAATTTAATAAAGGTACATTTTTTTGGCGAGGTGATTGTACAGTGGCGTTACGACTAAGGTCGCTGTAGACCACCTCCCCGTTACAAAGAGGAAGCCGCTAAGCACGCTGAGTATGTGTTGTATGTATCTGTGCTTCCAATTTTTTTTTAGCAAGAGAGCGTGGTAAAGCGGGTCAGTCGCATGCAATGCGGCGGTTGCTTCGTGCAGCTGTTCCGCGTGCACTCGTTGCAATCACCGCTAAAGTATAGAGGCTGCAGACCAGATGTCCGCCCTGCCAGCTACCTTTCCGGCGGATAAACATTGCCCCGCCCGCGAGTTGCAACCGACGTGGCGTCAATCTTCCGTAGTGCCTCGGGTGGTTCGAGAGGCTCCCGAAGAGGAACAACGGCCAGCGGGGCCAGCTGTTGTTTTTAGATGCGACGGCATTCACTCGCCTTGTCCCTCCATACGGCGTTGTCGTTGTCCGTCCACACCCCTCCCCCATTCTCCTCGCCGCGCGAGCTGCGCTCTCCGCCGCTCACCCCCTCTCCTCTCCGATAGCGAACACTCTCTCGCGAGGGGCATTGGATTGGATTGGATTGGATTGGATTGGCTTGGCTTGGCTTGGCTTGGCTTGGATTGGATTGGATTGGATTGGATTGGATTGGATTTGGATTGGATTGGATTGGATTGGATTGGATTGGATTGGATTGGGTTTGGATTGGATTGGATTAAAGTGGGCTGTGTTGGATTGTGTTGCGTCATAGCCGCGCCACGTTGCGTCATAGCCGCGGCAGGGGGTTCACGGCACGTTTCACGCGATGGGAGAATCAACCAAACGGAAACAACAACGGAACCCCCTATGGGTCGCATCTACACAGGGGTTCCCGCGAGGGGAGGTGGGAGTAATTTTTAAACCTCGATCGATTGAATGAAGCTACCAGGCCGGAGAGGGATAGTGGTACACGTAGGCAGAGGAGGATTAGGTAGACTTGCTGAGTAAGCTTCGGGAAGTGAGTGTTTGGTACTTTTAATGGGGGGGATTCGCTTAGTAGTAGACCAAAACTGGGCTGCTCGGTTACGCCGCTCCTGATATCAAATTCCCCAATTTGGATGAGAGTATTTTTCTGCAGAGTGCCAAGGTCCATGAGAGTGCTTATGTCGAAGTGAGGAGATAAAAAAGTTGTGTATTTTGCAAATTAAGGGGGGTTCTGCCAGGATAGGCGATGGAGATTTGCACGGGTGAGTGGTTTAAAGTAAGGGCGTTTGGGAATCCCTTCGAGGTAATACCAATAGAGGAGGTTTTGAGGATAGGATGTATTTGCGATGTGTTTTGTGATATATTAGTATCTTTTGAGCGATGACTTCTGTGACGTCACCTTTCGAGGTGTGTTTCCCTCGACGGTTCTTGTTTTGCTTGTACTTATGATACGGGCTGGCTGGCAATAATTGTGGTCATCGGCTGTATGGGCTTTGCTGCTGGGGCTACGAGACAACAGAGTTGTAACGAGAATGAGCCTTCTATGCAGCCGCATGGGCCCAGTGATTAGCTAATGCGGAAGCCTCATGTGCAGGAATCTAGTCCATATGATCCTTCGGGCCGTCCCAATAAAGAGTGTTGTCTGGCTTTCCATGAGTCGGTGGTTGGGAACAGCATCGATAGTCCAATCGTTCAAGGGCCTCTCAAGAATCCGTCAAAATACCACTGTTTGGCGGGCTGTTATGAGAGTAGTTATACACGATGAAATCAAGCGCGTTCGTGATTGCGATGAGTTAAGCTGTCATAGATGTGGGATTGTACTGACAGTGTCCGCGGATTCCTACTTGTGTGTATCTTTAATGTGACCTAATTATGACACGTCAAGAATAGGCGCCATACCTATTGGCACATTGTCCTAGCTGGGAATCACGATGTAATACCGCCAGTAGGTTATAAAACAGTGGCTGATATTTAATCGATCACGCCTGATAACACTTTTGTCAGGTATGTCGTTTTAGTACACCGATTTCCTGCAATTTGGTTTTGCGATGGATCTGATAAAACACGCGTTCCAGCCATTTCCTGGGTGAAGGAGCAGCGCTGCCACGATGTTTTGTTAATCTCTAAAATCCAAGCGAATGCGGTTTGTGAAGCCTTAAGGCTATCATTCGTACATGTCCTTTTAACTTAGCTGTTATGTGTTAATTTACTTCTATTTGCTTTCGGAACAGCAAGAATGGGACGAGTCTTCGAGGTTACCGCAAGGATGGGTAGGCCCGACATAAAATCGGGGCTGGAAAAATTGGAAACGACGTCCATTGTTGGCTATACCTGGAAACAAGCAAGTTCCTTAATGAATTAGGGTTCGCTCGAAGTGTTGATTCGGCCGTTTTGGGACCTGAGTTTCAATCTGGGTAACGTCACGCCAACGGGAAAGATTGGAAGCCAAAGATTGTGCGAAGAGTTTTGTTGTGAAGACGTTTAGGGAGTAAGATTGTGGCCCATGGACAATGGCACTGCAATGTACGGCCGTTGCAGGTATTTGAACAGCGTTTTGTTTGGCTCCTGCGTATTTTGCAGAGGCTGTTACATTGTATGTTGAAATACGTTCCCCTTTCTTTAGTTACGTGAGCGATATTTCAGTGCTGTTCCTGCATCCAACGGGAATGTCTAAAATGCGGAGAGTGCCCAATCTTGCAACAATCGCGGTGTTATACCATTGGCGATCGAAAGTGGCAGATATTTTTGTGAGTGTTCACTGCCTTGGATGGGCAGGAACTCTGTATTTGAGGCTAGAGAGAAGCCCGATGCGTGCAGTGAGGTTCACACGCCGAACATCGTTCTGAAGTTCATTGACGTGGGCTTATTAGTAGGGTAATCATTTTATTCAGTCAATGTTATCTGCGTACAAAGTAAACTTCTCGTTTGTGCCCTGTTCGTAGTCTCTGGTGATTCGTGCCATAGTGAACAGCGTAGGACCGGGAATCGAGCCCTGCGGTCGGCCTGTCGAAGCAAAGTACGCGACACGACCATCTTGGATGTAATCCACTCCAGACTTTCACTAACAAACCAGCAATTTTCACTTAGTTTATCTATTTCAACATTATACTCGCCGTAGGCGGATTCTCTAAGGCTTGGTTCTTTTAGGGCGCTTAGCCAGGGACAGCATTTCTCTTTTTCATTTGTTCCGGGATTTCCCAGCAGACCACGGAAGGAGGTGTGTAAGAGATTTAGATGAAATACATTTCGTGCCATAAATCTTCAGAAGCCTAACCCGCCCTCAAGCAAAGAACTTAAGATGTCGTTTGCAATGTGCCATGAGAAGGGCTAGAGAATACTATATAGTTCACCTAAGTATCCCAACCATCCACAAAAGCTTGTGCTACGGTATTTCATATCTCGCGCTCAGCATTGGCACAGCCTGTGGAACCACAGATGAGCCGTTTTAGCGGCGCAACATCTTAGACAATTTCTCATCACAATGGGTATTAATAGGTAGTGTAAGGAATCAAGAAATTTCTTTTGTTGTGAGAAACAATTCGAAGAGCTGTGATAATAATAAGAGAGGAATGAATGATCAGGGCGCATTTTCATGGGGGACCCAGCAGTCCCTGAGCCTAATTTCACGGACGACGGCCTAAGCATAGCGTCCAAAATTGACCCCAAAGGTTTCTGGGCCAGGCGTCCTTCAAAGCTTCAATAAGCAGGAACAAAAGGTCCCATCGGGTTGCCAAACGGAAGCACCAAACGGGCGTCGTGGGCGGCTGGTGGCGGGCCGGAAGCTTAGTTCAGGCTCCGCATAGGGCGTGCAAACCGAACGCCGGGCCAGCGGAAGTGGTGTCTAATCGAAGTTCCGCCCTCTGCCCTTTCCTTTCCGACGCCGTTCGTTCGCGCGTTTGCTGGCCGTCGTCTGCTGCGGCATCCAGCGCCGGCGTCGATTCCTGCATCGCGAAATGTTGCAAGGAAGTGAATAATTGCGCCTTCTGCACGAGCACGCAACACGAGCCGGCCAACAACAAGAAAAGGCGCTGTTGTTTCTCGAAACGGAGAAGCACACATGCTAGCGGAGACGCGGCCACGGCGGCGTTGCGATCGGTAGCGGTGTCCGCGGCCGCCTGCCGCTACTGACGCCTTTTCGTCTCTTGCAGACGACACCCCCTCGATACGTCCGGGGAGAGAGCAGACGACGCGAAAGAGGGGGCGGAGGAGAAAAAAAGATAGCCTTATCGGAAACGCAAACGGTTCCAAAGGTCTGTGCGAAACGGCCAGAGAACATTGCGGGGTGCGGACCGCGACTGTGGCAGTGTATAACGGACTCCAGCGGCGTTGACTCTGTCAGGAATGCAGTGGGGTATTCGGATCGCAGCTGTGCGCATCAGCGTAATATGACATCAGCAGCGCCCTACGTCTGTCGCGTTCCCCGGTGTTTTTGTTGGTGATGGGGCGTCCGCGAACGAAGAGGACGTTGTCCGCAGCGTCGACACTGCGCACGGGATTTTGTACCTTCCTCGTGTTTATTGCCCCTGTGGTGAGTAAAGATTTTTGCGATTTCTGTAGCTTCGATAGCTACAAACAGTGTTTTGTGAAGGTCGTAATATGTACTCAAGTTTCCGATGTGGCCTGCAGTATGCGCTATTAGCTGTTATGGCCAGTTTGGTATGTGGCAATCATAGTGAATGACATTTTTAGAAGCATTTTACATGAGCGAGTTGTGAATTCGTGACGTTAACAGGCCCTCGGTCAAGGTTAATATTAATCGCCCGCTACGTCATGTGACAATAGCTTGCGCTTATTATTAACGAGTGGCACATATTACTGTCACAGGCTTTAGGAAGCGCAATTTTGCATAAACAGCTGAAGCATTGCACATCGGAAGTTCATACTGAAGTTCCACGCTAGTTTATACTGAACAGCTCTGTATGTACTGAAGTAATTATGGGGACGGCACTTGTACCGCCACGCATTTTCTATTATTCAGATTTCGAATTTGTACATATAAATCGTGGAAAAAGATACCGTGCTGATATATTTCTGTCAGCCATCCGATGATGTAAAGGCTCTGCTTATTGCTGGGTGGGGAAACTTTATGGTAAAAGTGTTTTTCTGATATGGCTCGCGGTACGCGTGGACAAGTATACGTATACTGAGAAGTTTCGCTTGCATAAATAATGCTCGATGGAAATCCGCCAAACATTTTAGGTAGGAGCGAATCAGCGTGGAGGTATGTCAGCATTGTTGCTTATTATGAACGCTTAAGGATTACAAGGTGCCATAAAATCTGATCTTAAAGCTATAAAAAAATTGTCGTGAAATCGATGCGATTGATGATGGTCCCGCAAGTAGGTTACGCTGACAGAATAGCTGCGGTTATGGCAATTTTCGATAACTGTAGACGTCACGATTTCACACGAATACGCCATTTACAAGGGTACGTTTTTATCACTGGCCGAGTGGGAACATTTTCGTTCCAATAATTGAGGTCAATACATCACATATTTCAAAATTCAAACTTGCACATCGTGAAATAAAAGCGACCAATAATTAATTTACAATGTTTTAACATTGCTTTCATTGCAACACTCTGAGAAAGTTCCAACATGTAGCGCAGAAGACGAGAGACGCAGACAAGTAGACACAAGTGTCAAGTGTCTCAAGTAGGCAAGTGTATCTCGTCTTCTGCGCTACATGTTGAAAGTTATGTACCTCCAAGCCCAAATTTCCAAGGTACTCTAAGAAAGGTTTTTAAAGGGCAAAATCAACATAATATTTTTATCAATTTGTTCATATCCTTGGTTACAAATGGTCGCGGTAATACGCTTTGATAGGTACTGTATTTTACACGGCCGCTGCGTGCGTACCACGCGATGTTTAGCGGGGGCAGAGGTTGCAACATCCGTCGAATATGTGACGTTACGCCACATCCTGCCTTAATGAAGTAGGCTCGTTTCCGCGTATTCATACACACGAACAAGATATCGGATGAACATACCGAGCACTTGATGATTAGTCATTCCGCAACACATGGAGTCTTATCGTGCTAGCACGGACAGTTTTATCTAAGCTGTCCACAGATAGACGGTCCGGAGATAATTGCAAGCCTTGACTTTATTAGCGGCCATTCGGTCAATGATTATTTGCTCCCAAATGAACATCATTTCCAAGACCATAACTTCCGGTACGATAACGTTCTTCGAAACTGCAAAAATGGTGTGTAATAACTCAAAGTCTTCCCGCACAAAAGATCAATATGCTAGGAGGGCATTGACCACTCACGATAGTAGACTGAAAAACTATCGGACGACAAAATCGGAGCACCCGATGATTTTGCATATGCCTTGTATTTAGTATAATGGATTTGGTTGCAGTTTCCATACTTGTAACTGCGCTTCCGTTACCCTGTCTTGGCAAGGATATCTTTTGAAGGCGAAAGAGTGGAAGCTTGAGTGAATTTGGCATACATTACCGTAATACTTGCACTGTACGTGCCAACGACAATGGCTGAAAGAACGACGCAGAAGACTCGCTTGCGCTGGTGTTTTCGTCATTTCCACTGCGCAATGATACCGACTCCGAAACACACAAGACATATCATTTTTGCCTCACATTGTAAAATTTTGTCTTTGAAATGGGTGTATGTTTGAATAATGCGGCATGTGTTAGAAAGATAGGGAGAAAAATCTGTTCAAGAGGTCCTTTTGTGGCAAAATGTGTACTGCGGGTGTAGCTAACTTCTGATTGGTATTGGAATTGGAAGAACGTTACACTAGGACAAATTCAATTAGCATGCACTAAATATTCGGGGCACTATCACTAAGGGATTTGTCCACATATTGGTAAAAGATGAAGCACTTCGTCCTAAAAGAGGCGGCAAGACCTGAACGAGATAGGATCTTTTTAACTATTGTAGAAGTAACGGAGAGCTCAGGATCGTAGAACACGTTTAGTGTAGGGCAATTTCATTCACCCCCGGATACTTCGCGACGGGAAAAAAACAAAACAGAAAAACAAAATCTAAGCAGCGCCACAGCAGCCTTTGCGCTAATTGAAGTTCAGCGGCAGCCGCCGTGCCACTCTTTGTAACGGGTTCAAATCATTTCTCTCTCTAATTTTCAGGGACACGCTGTGTTTTTTGGTTTGTTGACTTGTATTGGTGTAGAGATAAATTTATCTGTTTGCAAATGTGGTGTATTTATGAGTGTAAATGCTTCTGAAGCGATGTTAGTGTGGTACATTCGGTTCGCATATCGCCAGGTGTGTGTCACAGGCCGGCCTGGCGAAACCGGCATTGCATGGAGCTGATTGTAATTCAACTGGCCTGAAATCTACTAACAGTACGTCCGTTGGCTGCATTCGTTCATGATACAGCTGTACATTACGATGTAAATCGGTTTTGTGTGCTTACAAAATCTACCGGAGCGCAGCGCGCCAGTTACGCTTCATATCGCAGATATTGATCACTACCCTTAACAAGCCAATGTGGCATAAATTTCATGGACATTCTACAAAATAAATACGATGGATAATGAGAAATTATATGAGGGAATCAGCGCAGGACAAAGAATTTACTGCTGGGTCGTCTTGTTGCGGGGTGAGCACTTGCAAACATTCATCATCTGCTAGATATATCCTCCACTTATAACCGCGTTGGCGACTAAACTCTTCCTCGAAACATTGTCATATGACATAGGCAGCCTGCAGAATCTAGCAAAAAAGGGACGTCATAGAGCCTTATCAGATACCATACTTTTCCAAAGACACCTTTTATTGCTTGTGATTACGTATATACTTACTGTATACTTCGAAAAATGCGGCTGCCGAGTGAACAGCTGTTCGTTAAAGACGGAAAACAAAATAAAAGTGAACGACGTGCAGCTTGTGTGTGTGATTACTAAAATGTTCATCCCTTTATTTCGCTCCGTATTTGAACACAACGATCATTAAGCGTCCCCCTCGTGCCCCCCGCCCCCCCCCCCCTCCCCCGTCTTGCGAAATAGCAGTGCATTTTGCATCTAGTGGTCTGATGAGTCCCACCTCGCTTAAGTTTAGACGAACTATTTCCGAAAGTACACTCTTTTTTTTTTCATTCTCGTACGAGCTAATTTGTTTCTCCTGGTGTTGCAGACCATTCATTTTTCTGTGGTTTTATTAGCCCACCTTGGTTCTCGGAATGGGCACATATTTGCAATGAAATTAACATTTACGCGTTGCCTCTTTCATATAAAAGGCACAAGTTATTGTCAGGTATTAGGTAATCACATCCCCGAGTCATATTATTTATGGCATATTCGAAACGCAGCGGCATTCGCTGTCCGCGCTGCAAAACGAAACCAATCTCTCACTGTGCCAGTATCAGGTCAAGACGACGCGACAAAAGAATTCACTTGCGCCTGATATATTCGGAGGTGACAGTGGTGATGCGCTGCTGCCGTCGCCGACGCCCGTAAGAGCGGCGAAGAAATGCGCATTACAGCGTCCCCGGATAGCTCTTCTCGGCGTTCGAGGGAGCTCTATCAGGACGTAGCTGTTTCTTGAAGCGCCCCAAACGTACTTTTTGACTACAGACATCACCATAGCAAGTTAGTTACGGCGCCGAAAGGCAATGACAAGCGAAAGAGAACCAAAATACCGCATCAGCCGCTAGCAGTTGCGGAGCGGCAATACCGTAAGTGCCGCGGAGAAGCGGCGGTAGGCGGCGCAGCGATCGCGAAGTTCGGGGACGACCACGACGACCACCTCTCCTCGCAGCCGCCTCGAAGCACACGCCGATGCCGGCGGTTTCGCTCAAGCTCGCGCCGTAGTACGCCTCCTGATATCAGTCACCTCGGGAATAAAAAGTTTCCGAAGAAACAATTTTACTGTAAAAGACAGCGAATGTCGATTTCTTCGTTTTTGGGACTGTCGCTTAAAAATTTGCGAAATCATAAATCTGTAGTACCGGATTTTGTAAAATTTACTATAAATTGTGAACTTGCCTTGTGAGAATGATCAACGGGCGAGACTCTACCTCCGTGGTCTGTGGACCTGGGCTATGAAAGGGTAACGCTCGCTTGTAGGTACATTGTTGACCAGGGCACCCGTAACAAAATCCAGCTTGGTTCGTATTCCTCTTATCTACGAGTAGGGTTTCTTCGAAAGTTACCGGCTGCACTTTTTTTTTTATTTGAAAAAAGGCAATTTGCTCATTCGTTCGGTCTATGGCACAAAGACTAGCTTCCTCATTTGCAGTGTTAAATATTACCGCCTCCCCCACCACGGTACCCGCAAATTTCTGCGGCCTCCCACGCTTCCTCTTTTGCAATGAAGTACCTGGATTTGCCTCGCGTATGTGAAAGCGAAAAGGCAGACGCTGTCCCAGATTTTACGAGCGAGACTTATCGTTGTAGCTACGAATCTGTACGTTCGCCTCCACGTCTGAGGCCACGTTTGAAACATCCACCCCTACCTGCCACCGGTGCTTAGTGGCTAAGGCGAGGTGCTGCTTAACCCGAGGATGTGGGTTAGATCCCGTCTGCAGCAGGCGATTTTTTTCTGGAGGAGTAAGATAATAGGGCCGTCTGTCAAGATTTCAGTGCAGGTTAAAGATACTAACGCAGTCGACATTAATCCGGAGCCCTCAACTACGGTACCCTTTAAGTAGCTTCGGTGGGTAGCTTCGGTGTCTAAAACCACATAAATTTCAAATAGCTAACTCCCACATCGAAGGCATACGCTATGCTTTAAAAAGTTCCTTGAGCACAACTCTTCACCAGTGTCATCGTACATGCAGCGAACTTCACAAGATGTATACGACTGGATCGTATGACGTCCGGGAGCCGGACATCCAACGCAAGCAGCGCTATATCGAACTGGGGCGAAGAATGCGTTAGATTGACCTTGGGCGCGCCCAGGTGATTGACACCGAGACAATTGCCCTTTATTTCCTCCATGCGTATCTCGCAAAGCGAGTTCCTTGCAATTGTGGCATATACCCAGCCAGTTCAGCGAACCTTAAAAGATCGCTCAGCATCCCTTCTCTCGGCTTACGCCCACGGCGTTCTCCACGTGAACGCCGATTGAAGAAAAATAAATGGTGACATCATTTGGCTACTCATGTTGAAGGTCTCAACTCGATCTGGAAATCTTTATAGCAGTTCTTTTAGACTATTGATTTGAGTATTTTATGAACAAAGTGGTCGTCCCACAAAATCTTCGAACTTCGTTGAGTGGGTAAGCGATCAGCGGAGATATGAAATGAGTTTGTCATTCAGCCCTGAACCAGGATGAATTTTGTAGCGTGAGGTACACTGGCCGAGGTTGAGCAGTTTCCTGTAGCTCCTGGAGAGCCGTGCTGCGCGTGCGCGAGGCGCAGTGACGTCACATGGCGCACAGAACGTTGCTTGCTGCCCGGCGTCCCTCACGCACCCCACGCACCCAGCGTCTTCGCCGACCTTCGTTCCGCATGTGGCGGCCCGGTCCACTTAATTAGCATGCGAGGGGTGGCCGGGCGTGGAACCGATGGCTTGTGCGTCGCAGCAACACCGGCATGCACCTGTGGAAACAGCTTAGCTCTGGCGCGGCTGGTGACGCTCCGCCGGAGACGCTTGATAAGTATACACGCGTCACATAATGCGTGTACCGTGCGAGTGTCATTGAAGCCGCAGTAAGCATGATAATCAAGCTGATCCTAGACAACCAGTAAAACTAAGAGTAACCAGCTGAACCTTAGCTCACACTATATATATCATGGCATAGCCTAGCTACGCCACTGCTATATTTTTTTCAACTGCGAACTGTTCGAGAGAATTGCATATCTTTTATTTGAAGCCGTACAGCATTTAAGGTGGATGTTAACGTTTCCATTCGCAGATACAAATATAGTCTTACCACCTGTTAAAGAGTTCTGGGTGCCTAATCAGTCCAAGTGCTTTACGAGCATGTATCAAAGCTGGACTAGAATCATGTTTTAATAAAGAAGTTGAAATCACAAAATGCTGTTCAAAACTATTCTCAAACTAACGCTGAGGCAGGATAGAAGATACAACCATGCATCCCTATACACATGCTTGAGAGCGATCGTTTAGGAATGCAGACGGGTCAGGATGCTGGAACGATTCAGGGGCACCTGCCTCTTGCTCATACTGACGCACACATATTCTATGGCCTGGCTGGGGATAGCCAAAAATGTACATAAGTCGATTTGTTGAATTGTTGACAGGCTTCCTTGCATGCCTAGTTGGAATGGCACTAATCGTATGTCAGTGACTAGGGTACATTTCGAAAGAAAGGCTTCTCGCATTTCAGGTGCGACGGCATCTCATTCACTCGCCTTGTCCCTCCATACGGCGTTGTTGTCCGTCCCCTCCCCTCCCCCATTCTCCTCGCCGCGCGAGCTGCGCTCTCCGCTACTCACCCCTTCTCCTCTCCGATAGCTAACACTCTCTCGCGAGGGGCATTGGATTGGATTCGATTGGCTTGGCTTGGCTTGGATTGGATTGGATTAAAGTGGATTGTGTTGGATTGTGTTGCGTCCTAGCCGCGCCACGTTGCGTCATAGCCGCGGCACGGGGTTCACGGCACGTTTCACGCGATGGGAGAATCAACCTAACGGAAACAACAACGGAACCCCCTGTGCGTCGCATCTACACAGGGGTCCCGCGAGGGGAGGTGGGAGTAATTTTTTTTGTTTGAACTAAAGTGAATATTCGAGTCAAAACGACGTCACCCTTTTTCAAGAATGTGTTTGTACAGTGCCTTCCAATGACATTGTTGAAAAGTGCGTCAGACTATGTTCTTTTGTCATGTGTGTCTCGCTCTACTTCGCTCTCCTTTCTAACCTAAGAGACAAAAAGAGTCATTGGAATATCAGAAGAATAGAAACGATAAAAGAAAGCATTGTAGCACCTACAGAACATGGCCATTCATACTACGGAGGACGACTTAACCCATATAATATCTGACAATGCCACAATATCATCTGAACAATGGTACGCGCGTTGTAGGGCGGCAAAATAACCAAAATTCTATCTGTGAGCAGTTGTGCCATCCCACGGCACTTTACACAGTGCGATTTTTAACCGAAGGGACATTTCAGCTGTTGATTGGAAACTTTCCGAGAAATCGGAGGAGCGTGAAAATGCCATTGCACTGCCCCGCCGGAACATGGCGCACCATCAAAGCTTTAGCGTGGGGTTGCGATACCTAAAATACGCCGTGCACGAACAGGGTGTTCGAGTGCATGTGCACGTATGTATGTATGTATGTATGTATGTATGTATGTATGTATGTATGTATGTATGTATGTATGTATGTATGTATGTATGTATGTATGTATGTATGTATGTATGTATGTATGTATGTATGTATGTATGTATGTATGTATGTATGTATGCATGCATGCATGCATGCATGCATGTATGTATGTATGTATGTATGTATGTATGCATGCATGTATGTATGTATGTATTTATGTATGTTCCTAAGCGGGAATCGTATTGTAAAGTAGGAACCCATGGTGATCTCAGAAAACAAAAAAGCTGGAAGGTGAAATTGAGCAGTTGTACTTGGTACAGTCACACTGCAAGCCACGAAACTTTCCCGCACATTCATTAGAGCCAAGTGCGAATGTATGAATTCAAAAATAAAAAAGGACTGCCGTCCTTGTTATGACGTGCTCCAAAGTAAGACTGCACAATAGTAATTTTGATGTTCTAAAATCTGTGCCCGCGGTCTCAGCAGGAGGGGCGTTTCAGTATCAACCCCCGGCATTTTAGAAAGGGCACTTCGCAAAATGTATGAGGTGAGGCCTGTCGCAACTGCAGTGTCCGACTATTTTTAAGCGTTTTCATGCTTAGTGAACTGTTTAATGGCGGCAGACTTCCTACGTCCTTTTTAGCCACGGCCGCCGCTATAGATAAGTTAAGTGTGTTTTTTACGGTGCCATTAGGTCCCGCAATTGCAAGATGACTTGCACAGTATTTGCGCTTGATCTCAGAGTTTTTTTTTCTAGTGGTTCGTTCTGTAACTGAAGGTTCTGAAGTTGTTTAGTACGGGATTTACGCTTTTGCAGATGGGGAAGAATTTGAACAAATTTAGTGTGGCACGATCCCGGCTGTTTCATTTCAGATAACGAACGGGCTTGTAGGTCATGTTATTAGTACGCATGATGTGGTCCCAATAGAACTCGGATGCTTTTTGGCTTGTATAAAGCGCTTCCGATAGGGGAAAATGAGAGTGGAAAGAATTTGTTGACAATGTATTCTTTTAAATCGAAGAGCGTGACTAGGGCAAGTTAGTCCGGAGTGTTTCACACAATTACATTTGAAAATGGAAGAACTGTGGCTTGTCTGTATAGGTTTATATGATTGTTTGTAGCCCAACAGATACCCCACATAGTAAATGTTACGTAAATGTTACGCGTTATGTTACGTAAATGCTGCGTATGTTTCTAGAAACTTTCGGAAAATGAAATAGATGGATTACCGTACTGCCTCAATCAATCGTACTGCCCGTTCTCGTTACCGTCATCTCGATTTTTGTTTTGTGGGCTTTTGATGCGTTTCTCTCCGTGCTCTACGTGCCACCATTGTCAGAAATTTGTGATTGAGATAGTAGAATGCAATACCGGGGCTCATGAGGTATCGATTTGAATTGGGCCAATACCGACTCCAGTTTTATGATTTCTGCGTTCACATTGTCTCCGTTGCAGAGAATGCGCTTGTATACTCACCGACAACTGGCGCTGGCATTCTTTTTAAATGTGACAAGGGGTGGTCCCTCAGTTGAAACATTATTACGAACTTGTTTTGACGTTTCTACCGAGTTACACACACGCGCACATGAATATATATGCGTATAAATATATGTGCATATATTACGGGTGTGCGAATATTCGAAAAATTCGAATATTACTCGAATAATAAATATGTCATATTCGTATTCGCTTCAGAAACTATGTATTCGAAACATTTCGAATATTCGAAAGGGTTCGAATAATCGGCTATTATCGAATATTTCGATTGATTTGAATGGGGGGGCGCGCCTTTCAACTTCGGAAAAAAATGACAATCAATCATTTTTTTGGAAAGCAACATATTCGGTTTCTATGTTTTCTATCCTGTGCGTATGCAAAGTTTTCCCGCCGAAAACCGCCGCAAAGTGGCATAAAGAACTGCTTTTGCTAGCTGCAGTTACAAAATGTCGGCGCGAAAGGGCGAAAAAAACGGCTATTTTCGGAGCGCTTATCTCCGCAAGGTGGCACCGGGCGCGGCCATTTTGGTACCATTGGATCGGCCAAGCGATCTTCTTTCCGATCGCGGTCATCTCTTTTATCTTCGTTTATTGACAAACGCACGAACCAAAGAAAAAGGCAGCTGCACAAATGAAGCCACAAAGATTCTGATGCGCGAATGACCTTCCAGTCGGCGCTCGCTGAAACGGCCCTCCTGATTGGGCGTCGCCGCGGCAATGCAAGATGGCGACCGCCTTTCAGAGTTCATTTTCGCTGCTTCGCTCGGCCAAGTTCATGCTCAGTCATTTTATCTGCTGTGGTATTCAACGCGGACATTATCGACATCAGAATGCCTGAGATTACAAACCAGATTACAGGAAGTTGCGTGGCTCGAAAGGCGGAGGTCATCGAACGCTTCGTGGTGCGCGTGACTTCACCCCGGAGGGTGAAACGCGGTGTGCGCGCTAGTGATAATGGTTCGCGAAGTGAACCTTTCGTCTGATTTGTGAGCTTACACGCTAAAACGGCCGACGCGTCAGAAGCTGCGGCGCGAACGGCGTAGCCGCTGTGCGCTGGAGCATCGCCTGACTGCGAAACCGGGTACGATTGAATGCCAGTAGTTCGAATTAATTCCGGTGGCATTAAATTTATTCTTAAAAGCGACCTGAAGGGCCATTTCAGGGATACCCAGAGTATGACATGTTGCGGTATACGAGCGCCGCGATGCGGGCGAGCCATATCGCTTTCTTGCGCAACGTTTCCCGTGCACTTCGAGTAAACATGCAAACAGGTCTGAGTCAGGAATAAAAACGTGTTTACGGTGTTAATAATGTACACTTACTTTCGTAGCATATAAAAAATTTGAAATTTTTTAGGGAAATTATTAATACCAATGCGTCAAAAATTTACCTTACTGTCGTTAAGGTAAATAACAAAAAACTGAATTTTAGGGGGAAACTATTATGACCAATGCATACATGTATAGTTTAGTGCATATTGGTTGTGGTGCGAGAAATATCGGATGCCCTCAATTTTAAGACTACTAAAAAAATGTGCGTGCATGTAAGTTGGAGTTACGCAGATTATTATACCAAGCTTCAAAGTATCTCGTTTGTATCCTTGTGGCATGGAAACTTTTGGGAATGAACACCTGCGCGTACGAGTACGAAGTTGCTGCTCCAGGCAAGGTTATAATTAAAGCATAAAAGACGTCAAACCCCAGCTTTCAAATTTAATTAAAAAAAACAGTGCTTCACTTGTTGCCATGGTCACAACACTGCAGAGGGAAGTTGTCCAGTGCCATACAAGCAACCAGCCAACCGACTTTCCATTGAAAGCTATCTCCCCCCGTTTGTTCCGCAAACTGGGCTATGAACTCTGCACAGAGGAGCTGAAAATTATGTTTTATGGACAGAAAAAGGCTGCAAAAGGCACTCCAATTTCAAGGCAAGGCATCCCATAAGCCCCGGATTCAAAAGCACACGAAAGGCTAAAACCCTCGAGACTTTTCATGAATGATATCTTTGTTGCAACCTCGGAAGCTGTTTTCTCAAAACGATTTTTTTGCCTCATACGTCGTTTGTTCCAGTGATTTCTTTGTGACCGCTAGGTGTATTTTGATTGCGTTCTTTGCGTTACATTCTTTGTAGTGGTCGTGACACCCTTGGTTTTTCAAGTTTAATTTTTGTGATTTTTATTATTCAAATAGTCGTTCATGGTCTTTATGCTTTTGTACATTCACCTCTAAAAAACCGAGAACTAAAAAATTGTTTTAATAAAAACAAATCCGACTGTCACGCCTGGTCCATTCATTTGGGAACGCAAAGCACTTCGAACAAGTTTTCTATCATATTTTATAGGCCGCTCAAGCTCGGTACAAAGTGAACACAAATAAAATATACATAAATAGGTTTTCAGAATAGAACTTCGAAATTTTGATGGTACTAACACACAAGCATTTACAGCTGCTGTGCCAATTGTCATCAAAATCCACAAAGAAATAAAAAAGTTGGTTTTGAAACCTGTGTCCCCTTAATTATTCGATATTCGATTCGATATTCGATGGTAGATAATCGTATTCGATTCGTATTCGAAAAATGTGGTATTTGCACACCCCTAGCATATATATTTATGTCCACATATACAGTTGACTCGCAATAATTCAAACCCGAAGGGACTCATAATTTTGTTTGAATTATCAGGAGTTCTCATATCTGTGACTTTGGCCAATATACGAAGTGATGTCGCATTGAAACATTGATATATTGTCCCATGATACATGTGGCTGGCTGATCTAACAAAACAAAGGCGACACCGGAAAAAAATAATTGCCTGGGAATGTGGGTAGGAGTAAGCCTGGTCTTCATTAGCCGCAAGGTGTTTCATAACTGCAAAGCAAAGGCATCATTGGCTGCGAACGCGGTCATCCATGAACCTTACGTCAACATTGGCTGCCATGCACCATGTGGCTCAGTACGTCATTGTTTCTATGAAGTCAGCCGAACCGCTCGGCATATATCCGTTTCCTCATCAGTACAGCCAGCCGTCACCTCAGCTTGCTTATGGGGGTTACATTACAGAATAAACGGACCTAAAGCATACAGAGCCACCTGAACTGAAATAAATAACAGCCAAAACGGAACTCCAATGTTTGAAAGCTACAGTGTAGAAACATATTCATCAGAAATAGCCCAAATCGACCTTAAAGGGGCAAGCCTATAAAAGGTACAAGAAGCAGTAGCTGAAACTGACCAAAAGGCAACGAAAATACCCAAAATCGCATTTAGAATTCATAAAGATCTCATAAATAGACTATGTGCGCAATAACAAATAATAATATATTCAAAATGACACACCATTGGACATAAAAAAAAGTGGTGCCGGGATTTGAAGCCTGGTTGAGATGTTTGCGTCGCAGGAGCGGAATTACTACACTACGAGGCCAAGAGGTTCCGTGCGATTAAATTGAGGGCCACAAGCACGTGTACATAGCTTCAAAAACGTTCCTAGATGGCGCCGTGCGTCGCTTGGCCGTGCTGACTAGGACCCTCCCGTACGCAACCGCTCATGGTGCATAGGAAGAAGGTGACGTCAGTATGCGCAGGCTTGACATTAGGTCCGCAACGACGTCTTTCTGTACTCAAACGCACGAGATTTCTGAAAGTCAGGGTTCTTCTTCACAAGGGCCAAGAAGGCAAAATACAGTTTGAAAGAGCCATCCTTTGCTAACCTACTGAGATCCATTTCGGGCACAAATAAAATTTTTACACCGAAAGAGTGCCGTAAATGTTGCCAGGCTTGAAAATTTTGTGCTACAGCGTGGCTATACGAGCAGGAGGTATGCAACAGAGGGCAGCACTGAAACATAGTTATTGGTTTGTTAACCCCACGTTCACATTCGAGTGTAACGATGAAACGCAACCAGATGGTGTACGACAATCGCCCGATAATGATTCGTGGCCGGCGGCCCCTAATGGGACAAACAAGTTTCAATGACGTCATAGAGACAACGCTTGAAATAGGCTCGCGCATCGCACTGAATCATTTGTTTGCTTTGATATCTTGGTGTTGGGTTTGATGTTACAGATGAAGTTGTCGGAATGGTTGTCGACAGAAAGCTATCTTTTATTTATCTGAACTTGTATTTTGTTTTCATAGTCCCCTTCATCATTATCATGATCATCAACATAATCATAATCATCATCATCGTCAACAACAACAACAACCGCCTAAGAGGGAATGTGGCTCGGAAGTCGTGCGGTGAAATCGCAAACGAATTTCGCACACAGTGAAATGCACCTGCTCATCTGTATAAATATGCAGACATAGGTGCCGTCCGCAATTTTTATGTCCGCCGAAATCTCACTCACAGGGGTGTTTTGAGTTTTCCCTAAACCATGAAAACTGTCGCAGCGAACAGGAATGTCGCGTGCGATATCGCTGCGATTGCCGCAACGCCTCTGAGCAAAGCCCAGCGTGTCGGCAGGAAACGTTCTTGTTTTTCGAGGTTTAAGCGGATTTCCTCGGTTTCCTGTTTACGGGGGATTACAAGACAGCAACCCCGTTGCGTGTCATTGCCTGTCGCTTGTACTGGTCGGGAGTAAGCACTATTTTAACTTGGGGGGAAGGAGTTTTGGTTATAAAACTGTATTACTCTTAAGAAACCGCAGTACACTTGCGACCCTAAGAAATGTATCGTCCACTATTTAACAAAGCGAGGATTAAAAGCAGAACTTATTCCCGAGGATGAGTTGTATAAATTACGTGAATTTTGAGTCATCCGGTTTCGGTTGGTTCCGCCTTCGTTACTGTCTGAAGCCAATCCTCATCGCCCTCTTTCTGCAGACGTTCTGGTGCACATTACACATAACGCTGTGACGTTCCATTATAAGGGGGAGTACACCGGTTTTCGCCAGCAATCGCGAGAGCAATAGTTGCGCGTGCACTCTGCACCGACAGGCATCACTCGTGAAAATGGCAGTTGGTGTTAGTTCAAGGGGAAAGGCAACAATGTATTGGTTTACATTACAGCTATTGGTCCTAACTCGCCATTCATCTTTCGTGATCGCCACCTAATAAATAAAAATGGCCAGTTCTGTGGGCATTGGTCATTTCAACCTTTGTGGGAATTGTTCTAATAGCTACTCTTTCAATTTCATTGGCATTTATGACCATTGCGTTTCGGATTTAGTGAATCACTGGTGGGTTCATCCTGTTGCTAAACTGCGTCTCGCAAAACTGTGTCAGGGTGCCCGCGGATAATAAACACTGTAGGGCTCTACGTCAGGCAGCTTTGGAATATTCTAGAGACAGCTACAAGCCTTTTGCTTGTACCTGTCTTCAGAGTATTTCCATGCTACAAGCCGCCGCAGCTAGAAGCCCATTGCCCTGAATTCAGAAGTTTTGAATGGCCGCCTTCCTCACAGGGTATTACAGGGTTTTTAGCCTTCCGTCACAAGTCTAGAGGATCGAGAAAGGAGAGGAAAGGGAGAGGTTCGGGGCACATGAAGTTAGCTATGGGTGCTGGCGCAAATTCAGCTTCCCCCTTTATATTTGTGCGACCGTCTGGATGCCAGAATTACCCGGGAATATCGCCAAAAAATGGCGATTATGGATTTGGGAATCTTTTTAAAGAACAGTTCATGGCAAGTTAATGTTCTTAATGTTCTAGTTTCAGTTTATCTTCATTAAACCCTCCGAGATATTTGCATACAGGCTGTGCTTTTAACTGTGACGCAAGTGCAAGGGATACGGACGTGAAGGTTGAACAGAACCATTGGTGGTGCGGATCACCACCTGTTTTGATTATAGCGTCACAGTGCCGGATACACTGACCAGAAACCCGTATAAAAAACTGCCTGTCCGGTAAAAGCTTTCCACTTGGAGCAGTAGGGATGCCTAGTTCGGTTGTCTATACGCGATGCTCCCTTCTACGGAAGATGTGTAGCTTTAAGTAAGGGGAAACTGTGTTCGAAACTTTCCATCGGACAGTTGCAATCACAGTTAGATCATATGCGTCACGTTTACTTTTAATGTTGTTTTTTATTAGTGTATTGCAACTAATAACACAACCTCCTTGCTTGCAACGCTCCAGCTGCATGGGTGACAGCATAATATGGACTAATTGTTTTTATGCACGGCACTTGTAAACTCACTAGCCGCAGGCGGAAGTTCACGTGCACGACCCACGTCAGCAGCTCCGCTCGTTCGAGCTGCGGTGACGGCAGCAGGTGGCAATTACTCTCTTTTATATTTTTTAACCGAAAACGGGGGGGGGGGATCTCATCTGTGCGGTTTAGTTGGAACAAGCAGTGAGTACCGCTTCGGCCTTCAGGACAAGACATTGTGTTTTTCGCGCGTGTGTGTGTGTGTGTGTGTGTGCGTGTGTGTGTGCGTGTGTGTGTGCGTGCGTGCGTGCGCGCGTGTGTGTGTGTGCGTGTGTGTGTGTGTGTGTGTGTTTGTGTGTGTGTGTGTGTGTGTGTGTGTGTGTGTGTGTGTGTGTGTGTGTGTGTGTGTGTGTGTGTGTGTGTGTGTGTGCGTGTGTGTGTGTGTGTGTGTGTGTGTGTGTGTGTGTGTGTGTGTGTGTGTGTGTGCGTGCTCGTCGGCGATCACAAGTATTTTCACGTATGAATCCTTTACCCGATCAGAAAAGATTTCGTCAAACCTCAGTTTTCATTGTCTTTTTTGTTTCTGTTGTGTTTGGCTCTCCTCGGCACCCTTTAATTGTCTGACCTGCTTTCAAAGACCTTTATACCAAATGTTTTATCTATTTTCACAGAAGCAAATTAATTAGAATGTGTGCGTCGCCTTAAAATTGCCACAGGATGCCAATGCCTTCAGCGGCATTGACATTAGGAAGAGCGCGGGAATCTTAGTGATACCAAAACGTTTGTTTTACGTATAGTTTATATGCTGGTTTTGTGAAGCCCTAGTAGTATTTAGGAGCAGAAGAAACTGTGTAAACAGTATCAAGCAGGCAATGAATTTGTTTCGAACACTTTGAAACCCCATTTTACTGACCAAGGAATGTTCGAAATGAAAGATTGTAGCGCGTAAAGTTTGTCGCCTTTTCAGGCGAGGCAACACGTGACCTGCCCGAGATTGAACAACGCAGAAGAGGTAGCGAGCGGTGAAAGGTGCTTCAGGGTGGCAGGTTAAATGGCGGCTGACACGGCAGGCAGTGTTTGTTAGTCAGGCTGTGTTGCACTAACTCACCCATTGGTCGTGCTGCCTGCAGATAGGAGGAGGAAAATGTGCGTAGAGATTACTGCTATCAGCTCTGAAAATAGAAAGTTGGCGGGCGTACAACAGGGGATCCAGGTAGGCGACAACATGCCCAGCATTGTCAGTGCAAGCTGTATGCGGCATACAACTCACGAAAAGCAGCCTCCATTCGCCCTTTTTCTTGACACGTGGCGAAACAATTGGCGCCTTTTTATATACCTCTTGAGTGCAAGAGGTTTGTATGTTGTTTCCTTAATGGAATGCGGGCAGTTATGAAACCATTAAAAATGGGCGAAGTTGAACACTTGCAAAGCTTCTTATCACAATCGAAAGGTCTGTTTGGCTACTTTTTTTCATATACAGTATGCACACAGTGTTTCGTGAAAGTTAGGTCACACCTGCTCCTTTTGCGCTCCGGCGGCCGCGGCCATCCATAAGTACACTGAGTGACCACGCGTAGAGAAAGCAGCCCTTAAGCCTCGCCTAGTTATATCACGCTAGAATGTAGCCCGGGCAGGTGGTACGTTAGTGTCGAGGCTCTGAGCGAGAGCAGCTGCGGCTCCTCCCTGCATCGGATCACGTGACTTGACGTCACACGAGCCCCAAGTGCGCACCAGTGGCTGAAGGTGATTGCGACCAGACGAATGACCTTAAAGGGACACTGAAGTGAATTTGTCAAGCTCCCGTTTTTGCTTGCACTGCGTACACTGGCTCAAATTAGCACACTTTTCATCGCTTATCCTGGTGACAAATCGGTAATTATTTTACAAAGCGCGAAAGAAGAAAAACTACCATGCGCGGTTTGCGGCGGCCGCACCAACTAAGGCTGTGACGTTGGGAGGAGGGGCGCCGTGATTGGACGATGCCCAATGTTGAATCTCCCAATGGGTATGCGCCACACCATCACCATCATCGTGGGACCGTGTTAGTAAAGTTATCGTCCCCGCGAAGGGCAGCCATGGCCCCGGTCTCGCTTCTCTCGTTCTTCCGTTAACATTTTCTGGTGCCGCTAAACCCGGGAGGATGACCGCACACGACGAAGGAGACCACCGACGTCCCCTCCGGCTTGAGGTACCCAGAACCCCGTTCCGTTGAGTGCTGTTTCTGCTGATCACACCGCCCTCAGCCTGAGGTCGGCATGGCTGGCCCAGACCGTCCAGTGACGATCGACAGTAAGTGTCGAATGGATAAGCTGCGCCGGCAGCAACGTATCTTTCGCGAAGCTACTGCAAGACTGCTCAAGGCAGCGAATGAGCTTCTAGAAGCCCCGTCTCAAGCTCCGCACGACTTGCAAGCGACCATTGACCTTCTGGAGAGCAAAGATGCCACAATGTACGAGATAGATCAGAACATTATCGACCTTATCGACCATGAGGAAGTCGAGCGCGAATACTTCGAGGCCTTGGCGTACCGAGGAGGTATATGCCGCGCCCTCAACCGGCTCCGGAATGCCTTGAAGGTCTCAGAGGCGTCCGGCATGAGAGGCACCACCAACGCCACTCCTAGCAGGCCAAATTTCCCTCGACCACTCACCATTATATCGAACGGTGTTCGCACGGCAACTCGTACAGGTGACCCCTCTCACGTCGACTTACATACATCCACCTTGCAATTTGACCCACCAACGCCGCAGGTTAGCACGGCTAAGAGTGCGTCGCCTCAACTGCAGAGGCTTGGGAACCATTTGCAGGCGACGTCCCGTGATCACACCGACTTGTCCGACATGCAGCGGGAAGAGGATTTGACGTTTACGCCCATCACGCGGGGAAAACCGACCAAAAACCCATTTTGCCGCTTCCAGCACATCGCGACGTCCACAACCTCGACTTGTAGCAACGGGAGCCCAAGAGCTCGCCCGCAGAACTGCTCCGAGGCGGCTGTTCAAGAAACTGTTCAGTCCAACACGACGTGTGACGCGCGGATGCGCTTTTTGCCTCTACGAGAACGCGATAATACGATAGAGCCCAATACCCTGAGTATTTCGTCCACTAGCGCCCCTGAAGTGTCCGTCGAGGAACAAGCCATCGTAACAGCCGAAGCTTCACCTTTCCTAAATGACGACGTATCTTCGAGCGTACGCACGAACGATAAGCGTGGTGTACATGATAAAGCGCCTGTCGCCGTCAAAGAAGGTTCAGCGACAGTAACCCGAGCAGACGACAGAGAACGTGAAGTCGAAGATGTGAAAGAAAAGGTCGACCGTCAACCGTATGTGCTCGAATACATCTTTGTTCCCGACTTCATGAAGGATGAATCCTTACCGGACCTTCCTGGAAGCCAGTCCTTCCGTGTTACTGAGCGTGGAAAGTCTAAACCACCCTTGATGACCCTTTCTCGTCCCAGCGAGCAGACGCGGACGCCTGGTCCGAGATCAGCCGACCCATATGCTGACTTGGTTCTCATCAAGAAAATGTGCTCGCTAGAGTCGGAAACCGATAAAATGCAAACGCGGGGCAGGCACAGGACCGACCAGAATCCACCGACCGACTCGTTGCATCTTAGCTGCAGGTGCAATGAACGCTTGAGACTTTCACGGCAACAGCTTCAGCGAAGCACGTATTCCACTGAGCGACTGGAGACGTCTCAGCAGGTTTGGAGTATTGTTTTGTTGTCGGCTGCTGCACCTTGGCGGCGTTTGGCTGTAGTGAAAGCTGCGAGACGATGGATGCACCGCTGGAGACAAAAAAGGAACAGGATTTCCGGGCAGCTTCACCAGGATTGACGTTATGGACCGGAAACAAATTGTTAGCATGGTGGATTGCTTGTTCGGCGTCCGTACAGCGTTTCTATTTAAGGCCCGATACGAACGTTGCGGGCGCGGGAGGATGTTGAATCTCCCAATGGGTATGCGCCACACCATCACCATCATCGTGGGACCGTGTTAGTAAAGTTATCGTCCCCGCGAAGGGCAGCCATGGCCCCGGTCTCGCTTCTCTCGTTCTTCCGTTAACACCCAAGGTTAGCAATCACACAAGTTTCGGTTTCGGTTTCGGTTTTGTAAAACATAACCAATGGCGTTGTTGGATGGGCATTCTCAATATCTCAGTAATCATCGTACCACGCTTCTGCCATGTTGTCGGCTGTAAAATGCACAAGATAAGCCTCCCAGGACGGCTTGTAGTCGTAGCATTCACCAGCCGAGACCTACGCAGTGCATGAACGCCCTCCGCGTACCCGCAGACGCCCAAATGTCATGCGCTTTTCCCCCATATTTGGAGCTTGCCTCCCTCATGCCTGTATCGTAAAAAGCGTGTTCGCACCAGGCCAAGGGTCTGTTCATTCTGGCCTGTGCCCACTGCCTGCAAGCAGTCGGTGCTTATGGCAACAGCACGCCAACGAGAACTCGCTAGCGCGCCAGTGCCAGCCTGCGCGCGTTTTGTGAACTAGTTCGTGTAGCCATGAACGTTGCGGCCCAAAAAAAGATGAACTCAATATAGAAAAAATCGGCGGAAAACAAAAAAGTTAACTTACAAAAAAAAAGCATGTACCCACGGGGATTCGAACTCGTGACATGCAAAACATTTACGAAGACATTCCTAGCGCCCCAGACAACTAGGCCACGGAGCGGGACGCGTAGGGCAAGTTAATATAGGGTATATATTGTACAACCGGTTTACACTTTTATTTAGTTTTGGCATTCCAAGCAGCTTAGGTGACTATTTGTTGTACTGCGATCGTGCAGTAAGCGTCGCCCGAGTTTCCACAGTAGCTCACGTCTAGCAATTGCATTTCCTAGACGGAAAAGCGTTCGCAGATGCGTAGTCGTGCTGCTGACCGCTGTGCTTGTTCGCCCAGCGCAAAAAAGTGCTTCCCGCGCCCTAGTTTTACGCTGTACGGTAAAATATCAGTTGATTTTATTTCCTTAGTACCTATATTGACTTCGCTGACTCTTCTCCCGCCTTCAAGAGGCCTTATATTTTCCTCTTGACGAAACAGCGTAAAAAACGGGGACACTAGGAGAGAAAGACAACAGGACGACGCTGTAGACAGTAGGAGAGAAAGACGACAGGACGACGCTGTATTCTCTCCTAGTGTCCCCGTTTTTTACGCTGTTTCGTCAAGATGATACATAACCAGTACCAACTCGCCCAAATGTTGATCCTTCTATCTTATATTTTCCTACTGGCGTACCAGTCAGCGAAGCGTCGCATGTGCGCTTGTGCAGCGCTTGTGTGAAGCGACCTTGACTTGGAGCTAGATACAGTGTACAAACAAACCAAGTAAAGAAAGGCACATTCTTCCATTCACAAACGTGTCCTGGCTTCGTTTCAACTAAGCGAACGAATTGCGACCAAGCAATTTTTTTTTAACCTCCTTGATTGCGACGACCCGCCAGCGGCCGGCGGACGAAACGCTGGGCCGACTGACTCTGTCGGCCGGGGAGCCGTGCAGTAGCGCAGCCTAGGCGCAGCCAATTGCCAGCTCATCCCCTCCTGACGTCACACGAAAACGCCACAGAAAATGGGCGAGCGTAAAGAGAGGAGGACAGCATTTTCGAATTAGTTTTTCTACTAAATAAAATCTCGTAAACGCGCCTAGAGTGGTCGAAACATGGCCTGGGGACTCCGGACTACAATTTGCGCTAGTAATCCCGCAATGTTTACATATCACTTCAGTGTCCCTTTAAGAGTCATGGCATTGCAGAGTGTTCGTCCTAAACACACGCCAAACACGCACACAACATACCAGAACTTGTGCAAATGTTCCGATATAAATTTGCCGGGTGGTAATGGTGACTAATATGCTGGCTTCCAAGTCGCAGAGTTTCACCCTGAAGCACCAGCCTGTGCAATACGTATAGCTCTGCAACGAAAGGAGGTGACTCAGTGACGCCTGTTCCGTTAAACGAGGAAGTCAAGTGTCAGTCCTCCTAGCAGGAACTTTCTTGGTGCGGCCTTGATCTGCTCTGAGGGAAACAGGACGCGGCCACAAAATGACGTGACTCGTCGCCATGATGCCAAAGAAAGTGGATGCACCGTGTTGCTGTGTTACGTGCCTTTTTTTGCGTTTTGGATGTACTATTGCGTACAACAAAGTGGGTGTCAGTGTCAACCTAGAAATAAATGTTTATGATCGGGTTACGAACTTATACAGCCCGTACGCTAGTGTGTGTTTGTACAGACTGTGAGAGCAGGCGTGCAGCAACAACAGAAAAATGCAGTGGGAGTGAACACACATTATACGGTACTTACAGCGCGTGCTTTATCGTGGAGTGTCATCGGAAGTTGACGTTGACAGGTCAATCATGGAGGCAAGAGTGACACATGCCGAAATATAGGTTCATTGGATACCTATTTCAATAACTTATGGTCGCTAACGGGGTTTTGTAACCACTGTGGTTTGGTTTACTGCGGGTGTGATCACCCAGACATGCGAAAGTGCTGACGGAAACCGCCGTGTACGCAGAAGGGGGCACACATGCGTGCTACCGGTCTCACTTTGTGAGGGGGGGTTTATGTAGTACGTCATCGTTTTACGTTCTTTTGAAGGGGGGGGGGGGGTTTATGTAGTACGTCATCGTTTTACGTTCTGTTGAAGGGGGGGTTTATGTAGTACGTCATCGTTTTACGTTCTGTTGAAGGGGGGGTTTATGTAGTACGTCATCGTTTTACGTCTGTTGAAGGGGGGTGTATGTAGTACGTCATCGTTTTACGTTCTGTTGAAGGGGGGGTTTATGTAGTACGTCATCGTTTTACGTTCTGTTGGCTCGAGTATCTGGTACTGGCCTCACGGCACGGGGAACGCGGGCACAGCCTGTTCTCATTTTGATGTTCAGTGTGACGGGTGAAAGAGTGGTGGTTACCTGGCGGCACAGGAGCTATGTCAACATTGTCATGCGAGGGATGCTCATATAAAGGGTTTCGCTTCACATTTTTTTGGCGACTAGTGCATATGCCTACAGCAATGCCAGGTCATGCGCAGAACTGTCACTTTGCAATCCAAAATGAGAGAGTAAGACACGGATGCAGAGGCGGATTTGAAGGGGTTTGGGGGTAGCGGTCGCGGCCGCCTTATCCCTTTCCTGCTCAGCAAAAAGATTTTGGAAAAAAAGGGCACAAGTAAATAAATTTTGAGTATTTACCCCTTCCTAATCATGCTTCGACAAGTGAAAATAGAAAGCGCAGAGTATTTCACACAGAAAACAAACCCACACATACGTGTGGGCTGGGCTTCTATTCGTATGATCTGCTGGTAGTAAGGATACCTGAAAAATGGCACCAGGCGCAGAAAACCTGCATTTTTACGTTTTATTTACGAGTTTTACATTGTTTTCAGGAGTACTTATAATATAAATGGGATTTTTGGAAAATTAATTATAATGAAGTTTTAATAAATATAATTATTAATTATAATTAATATTTTTTCACAAGTAATTACGGAACTAGTTAAGGTTAAGGCGCGAGAAAACATTACCAACGAACCAGCACAAAACCGCGAATAAATGAGACACGAAGAAAGGAAGAAAAAAATTTTATCTCTAGCGCTGCAGGGCACGAGCCCCGCCACCCTGTAGTGCCCAGCAAAATTTTCGTGACGACAAAAGCCCAGCCCACACATATGTGTGGGTGCATTTTTCACGCGTGATGAGGGAACGAAGACGAAGGGAACGGGTGTATTTTTTAGCCAAGCGCGTTTTTCCAAGTCCTGCAAGTCGTATCTTACACTTGTAATTCAGAAAATACGAGAATAGCAAGAGGAAATATCTGTTTTCATCTTGAAGGCGGCTAGCGTGGTCGCGCTGGCTTGAGCGCCGTTTTTAATGTGCGATTTCTCGCCCCCTGGTGGAGAAATGAGGGAACTAACGAAACCAATAAAGTCTCGGAAGCATTCACAGCGATTACCAAGGGCTGTGAAACTGAAACCGAAGCAGGTGCCACTTAGTAAACGATTTGTTGACCCACACGTTTGTGTGGGGTGGGCCGTAAAGGGGTATAGGCGACCTTATATGACCTAAGAAGTTACTAATTTCGGATGCCTATTACATGAAGGGGGTTGGGGGTAGCGGTCGCGGCCGCCTTATAGGCGACCTTATATGACCTAAGAAGTTACTAATTTCGCATGCCTATTACTATTAAGAAATTACAATGTTCGGCCAATTACTGTATTGCCGGTTTCTAGGAGTGTAAATGAACGCCATGGGTATTAATAATATAATATTATTATTATTATTAGTAGTAGAAGTAGTAGTAGTAGTAGCAGTAGTAGTATAATCTCATCATCATCATCATCGACACTCCAAGAAATTTGCTCCAGCCCCCTTAGACCACAGATTCGCCCGTGCCCGAATGCCGGTGTAAAAAATTAAAACACTTCGTTTTAGCAGATGGGTACTGCTAAAAGTTTTAGACCAGGCACGCGAGGGAGTAGCGATACTATTTGTAGTAGTAGTAGTAGTAGGATAGTTGTAGCCGCAATGGAATCACTACGTATACGGTCAAATAGAGATTATGGACTGAAAATATGGTCTCCCTTTCCCACCTGGTCGAGCGTCTACTTCCCGTGAAGCCTATCAGGTATGCTAGGAATAAATTTGGGGTGAAGGAGGGGCACAAAAAGGCCTCAAGATAGACGGGGCAGCAGAAGAGCCAGTGTGCGAAATCGGCATGCATGTTAAAAACAGTTTGGGCTGGGGCAGCTAAGGCATTGACATTTCAGTTTTGTCGCCTTAATGAGTGTATGTGTAAATTTTAGGAACGGTACCTGTGTAGCATGTAGCGACACTGACAAAATGGGAACGTAAAATGGTGAGCTACTGGTTGCATTTAAATTCAGATTTAAAACCGACACCCTCGAATACAAGGACGTTGTAATGCAAAGTGGTTTCCCTACCGATATTTCTTGCAAAGCTTTTATTGCCATTGTACAGGTTGCCGCAATGTTGCAAAACACAAAGAATGCAATTCAAAAAAGCAAATCTTCAAATGTAAACTTTTCCCTGCATGTACTTGAAAACCAATGGCAGTTTTTATACGCCAACAACCACCTATAACTGGGCCGCCGAATATTCTTATTCTAGTTAAAACAAGTTCACTAAGTAGCGTTTTTTCTCGAATGTTGGCTTGCGCTTGTTCTGGGAAAATGCGCTCGGTACCGGACAACATCATTGTGGAACTCCTGACTGCACCTTGTTAGTGCTCAGCAAGCGAAAGTTTTACGTCACATAACCTCGGCAGGAGTTACGACGTCTTTTACGGCGGGCGACTTCTGACACCCCCGTAGGGTGCTTCGGCGTTTACGACCACTCGCCGGATGTCTAGCGGTAACGGCTGGCCTTCCGTTTGCGGAAAGGACTGGCAGCTGACTCCTGTTTTGCGTCTAGGAAGTGCTGTCGACCAGGTTGCTGACCTCGGGTGCTTGTTCGCGAGACGCCTTTTGCTGGTACCTTCGTGCCTCACAGTATAAAAACAAATACACTGGGGACTACGCAGTGCTTGGATGAATAGCCTGTAAAGAAAATCCCTCACGAATATCTCGGACGTTATTTTACTTTGTACTGAAATGTCTCCCTTTCAGTGAAAAATGAAAAAAAAGAGGGGTGGGTTGGTTTTTCGGGCTAACTGGTTTTTTGTTGTTGAAGCGAAGTGTTTGCAAAAGTTGACTAATCATTCTCGTGCTTTTGTTTGTGGTGGTGGAAGTACCTGTTAACATTTCTATGAAACTTACGACTTCTTCACCCACTGACTTGAAAAGCAGCGTGCACCAATAAGAAAAGGTTGACAAGTACCCATTAATGCTCACAACAGCCGAGTTCACTGGTTTTAGAGATATGTCAGTTCTTTGTGAAATAATAAAAAAAATCTCTTGCTTGCTAGACAGTTAGAACCATCTAGTGAAAAGTCGATAAAGCAAAATACGTTTTTTTTGTTTATTCAAGTAAAAAAGGGATATGTTTCTAACATAAGCAAACTGGGTCGTTAGAAACATTTCCGTGAATTTATAACACATTAATATCGGTACACGATGTTTTTTTAAGCCTGTGGGGCCCCTCACAGAGACAAAGCACACACGGGAAAGGGAGATCCGAGAGAGAGGTTACTCAAGATGGCGCCGCCTTTCATAACGGGGTCGAAAGCCCCTGGTGGTAGACAACCGAAATGCTAGGATCCGGAAATCCTGATGTTACCTGTTGTTAAGAAAAGAAATATTTATTTCCAAATTTGAGGCGCATTTAAAAGTGTTTCTCGCGTTACCAGAAAGATAAACAGCGGTTTTAGTTTATTAAGCCACAGTTCACTCTAGGGCATCATCACACTCCTCCTCGAGCGTGGAAGTCTAGACAGAGACTTTTAATATTTTATTTAATGCTTGTGAAACCAGTAATGCTTCTCGCAATGCAGAAACAAAAAAAGCATGAATGGGTGAACGCACCCACAGGCGCACTCTCCGCAATGTGTAATGCAACTTCGGTAAAACTGATCAATTTAGCATTTAGTTGATTGCAGGGTTTAACGCGCCGACACAACGCAGGCGATGAGGCGCGCCAGAGTGGAGGGCTCCGGATTAATTTTGACCACCTGGGTATCTTTAACCATCCCCGAAATCTCGGACACACGGACGTTTTTGCTTTTCGCCTCCGTCAGAAAAGCGGCCGCCGCGTCCGGGAATCTAACCCGCGCTCTCGTGCTAAGCAGCACAATGCGATATCAGTTTGGCAGTTAGGTACGTGCCAACTTACATTCGAAGTTTGCGGGTCCGGATCAAAGCGGAGGCAGCAGTTTTTACGAAAGGTTTCTTTCATTGTAATTAATATTTCCCAAATTTTTATTCCGGAAAGCGGGAAGGATTGCCCATTAATGCAGCGGCTCCTCGTTGGGCAACACTTACAATGAAAAAATACTCTAAGCACACCAGTGCTATTCTGCCTTTGTCTAGATATTCAAAAGTTCAACGAACCGGGTTGGAAAATTCAGACCTTCTGAGGGCACTAAAGCAGGTGACCGCATTCATTTGACATTATAAAAACGCTTTCGGGTTACAACACTCAACCTTTGTTTTCTTCACAGATTGGCGGTGCTCTGGAATAGGTGACAGGGGTACTGTGTACTTGGAAGCTACGCAGAGCTTAGACTGAATAACCTCTAAAGAATGTCCGTGACACATATCTGGGACATTCTTTCGCTTGTCAGTCACACACCGCCAGAAGCATGTGGTCAGACCGGCAAAAGCGAAAGCATGTTGTCAATCGAGAAGATATCGTTTCATGTCAAGCAGACTTTAGGTGCGTGGGTCTTCGTAAATTGTACAAGAGCGATTATAGATGTAAAAGCGAACCCTAAAATAGGGCTGTAACCATCCTCAAATCAATGTTATGCACAGTGAAAGGAATTAATTTGCGTAGACCGCGTTGAAGAAATAACTACAGTCGAAAAATACCTAAATTTATGCAGTTTCATTTGTATGTATGTATGTATGTATGTATGTATGTATGTATGTATGTATGTATGTATGTATGTATGTATGTATGTATGTATGTATGTATGTATGTATGTATGTATGTATGTATGTATGTTATCACCAACTAGCGAAAATTTCTGCGAGGAATTGTCGGTTGAAGTTACAGGTCCCACTACTTCTGCTTCTTTTTGGTTATTTACGGTTGTCTACGGTGCTGTACAACGCTCTTTCGCAGCGAATAGACCTTCACCTGTAAGTCAGCTCCATCCCCGCAATTTTGTGTCTACTTTGTTGGTCTTTCACATTTGAAAACTCCAAGCACAGGGGATTCTTGAGTAGTCTGGGAATTTCATGTTTATCTCTGTGGAAAACAGAAAAGGTGAAGTCAAGTTTTTCTCGTAACCTTTATAAAACGGGTGGGAGTCGGATGCTAAGATGCGTATTCAACCTGTGGTTGACTTTACACATTGTGTACGTGGCTCCGCTAAATACAATACGTGAGTTTCAACTTCTGACACCACAAAGAAGTTTCCTTAATTCAGTTTGTTTCTCAGACTAATTCGGCCACTATTATAGCTATGCATAGTCTACGGCTTATGCGACCACTTGCATATGTCAGGAATGTAACAAACACACCAATGGAGTTAAACACGCCTTGATTTTCATACAATGCAGATGGACAGCTACAGAAACCTATAATGCCGACGTATCGATTCGTAGCATTGACATATATAAACGATTGATTGGTCACACCGTATTGGGTGCTAATAGCGGGCCGTGGCCTGAATTCTGATAGTTGCATAAATGCCGAAAAAAAGCTCACCATATAAATTGTATACGGCGCTAGCACTCATGGTGTTTTTAGTTATTTGCGTTAATTAAATCGCAAGGTTGAAGTGTATCAATAAGAAAGACGTATGAACCAATTTCCGTCTTCCATATGTTTCCGCGAAAGATTGCGCGTAATGTAACTCAAAAGTGCGGGCAAGTTGAGTTGAAAACCGTAAACAACAGTTGAAAACAACGATAAACAACTGTATTATTTTAGAAAACAACTGACAGTTCAGTTTGTTGTATTTCGTTAAAGCACACTTATGCGATAAGCCGAATCCACAACCGTCGTTTTATAACGAATGTAACTCAATTGTTACTTCAGCAGGTGACTGTGCGGTCGCATGGTGTTACCCAGAATGGCAGGAAAACTACCTTCAACGCGAATTTCGTAAATAATATTAAAGCGTGCTCTTCGATACTGGACAACTGCGACGGTACAGTGATCTATTGAAGTGACGGAATTTATGCTATATGCCTAGCTGAAAGGGGCGGTTTACTACGGATCATGGCTTGTGATTATAAATTAATGAGAAATCTCGTAAACTCTCCCTCTCTCTTTCCACGGAGCGCTGGTGTGCAGCTAAAATGATTTAAATTGCTGACGTTGGCTCCCGTAGAAACTGCCACGCCGTTCATCTGTGTTTCGGCGTCTGTCTCACACTTTCGAAGCCGCTACTTCCATAAAATTGGAAAAACGACTGTTCCCAGTGTTGAGGAGTTCAAAGTAAAGCGTAAGAGATAAAACAGGCAACGCCTTTAGCAAGATAAAAACACCAAGGAAGCATTACTGATATTATCATAGATAGCAAATCGAAGATCTGAAGGGGGCATTGAGCGTCCCCGCCCCCTGACCGGGGGGGGGGTCTTTTATACGAAGCCTTCACCGACTTTCCGCATGCCAGTCCTTTACGTACTGCAAAGAAAATAAAGGTGCTGTCTCAACAAAATTATCTGTACTTAGCTTTTCTTTTTTAATGGTTTATAACGTAACGAAGGTACGGCTGAACAGAACAGAAGTAAGATAAGAGGTTCAGACATGGCAAACGAGATCTTCCAGTACAACCAAATACGTATGCGATAAAGTGGATGGTGCGCCGCAACGGACGCGCTTTGAGTCAGGATTTGTGCCCCAGCAATGATCCAACATGAAAGCTTTCACTTACATTCGTAATATTGAAGTGATCATACAAAGGGTGAACTTGCACTTTCAAGGTCCGATCAGCAAAGCGTCCTTGTTAAAATATTGAAATCGTACTATACGAAGGAGCCTGCTTTTAAGTGTACGTTAAATACTTTACGTCCTCTCAATACGGCTTGTGGACCTGGATACGATCAGGCGTCTGCATAGGCAAAACGCAGAAGTTGAGCACGGGTGCCCAAAGCACTCTGTATGCGTGTCCACAAGAGTCCTGCCGCTTGCTTTCCAGTTCACGAGATTCGTCCATCCGAGTCGGAGTGCTCTAAACGTGCCGGGTTGTCAGCTATCAGGCAGCCAGCTGCCTCGCCTTCCACGCTTGGCGAACAAACAGGAAACGATTAGAGGTCTCGCAATGGCGGTGCATTATGCGCCGTAGTATCGTCCTCACTGCAACGGGGAGATAGAGAGATATCATGCGTAAAATAAAAGCTATCAATGCCGCCTCCTAATCGTTCGACATTTCCACCAGCGGAAATTCGCGAAAGAGGGTTTGAGTATAGTTACGGACGGTATGGCGTGAGTTTTGATGGCGCCGCCCAGCGGGCGCGGTGCTTATCTTGGAGCTACGTTTGCTTTGTTGATTCCTTTCTCCAGCTGCAGAAGTTTAGTACGTTCATTTCTCCTGGACTAAGAAATTTGTGGTGAAACCAACTAGATGAATAAAAATCCCGTCTGCAAAATTTCCGTCACAACCTGTGAGGGACCCTCGTGCTTGTTGCGGAACTGAAGCAGCTTCAGCGTCAATACAGACGCGGCTGAACCCTCTGGCGTGTTATATCACGACCACCATGGCGATCACTCGTTTATTACAACACGCACAACCTGTTTAACGTACACTACAAGGCGAAAGGGGCATGCGTGACGCTAAACACATCCAGGCAACCTGCCGTCCGCCCAAAACGCCGCCTGACCTCTCTAGTCGACGTCTGCCTCTCGACTCCCTCGCTGCAACCTGAAACGTCCATGGGCCCTCTTTCCCCGCTGGAGCGTATTTCGCCCTAAAAAGAAGTACACGCCAAACACACGTCAAAGGGACTATGACCATCAGTGGCTCGCAGGGCGCAGAAAAAAGCTCCCACCTCTCCTCGCGGGAACCCCTCTGTAGATGCGACGCATAGGGGTTCACGTTGCAGCGTTGGACAGCGGAGGAACGGCGCTGGAGCGATGGAGCGGAGCGGCGCAGGCACCGCGTTTTATAGCGCGCATAACGGTGAGGGGACGCGCCGGCGCCAGTGCATCTGCCGCGGCTATGACGCAACACAATCCAACACAATCCACTGTATTCCAATCCAAATCCAATCCAATCCAAGCCAAGCCAAGCCAAGCCCACCAAGCCAATCGAATCCAATCGAACGCCCCTCGCGAGAGAGTGTCCGCTATCGGAGAGGAGAGGGGGTGAGCGGCGGAGAGCGAAGCTGGCGCGGCGAGGAGAATGGGGGAGGGGCGAACGCCGACAACAACGATGCCGACGCCGGATGGAGGGACAAGGCGGATGAATGAGATGCGTGGCATCTAATAACTGGCGCAGGTTGCACAAGTTGTGCATGGCTGGAAACACGGCAGAGCTGGCGCATGGCCGCTGGATGAGAGCGCACGCAAGGTGCGCCTTTCATCCAGCGGCCGTGGCTGGCGGCTGTTCTCCCTTCGTAGGAAACCCGGCTGTGAAACCGCGTAAGGATTTGCGAACTTGCCTCTTGACGTTCTCCATGACTGGCAGGCGCGGATGCTTTCCTCCGCAGGTTCTCACATCTCTCCCAAAGTGGACCGCGTTCGCACGTGCTAGAACCGGCAGCAACCGGCTTCGCGAAGTCGGCGTCTACGCTCCCTAATTGAGGCGCGAACGCACGTCAACTGGCGAGTAGAAGAGCGCGCGGGAGATCACGCCATGAACGCTGGGCACAGTCTCCTCGAAGGTCGAGCTGGCCGACTCCGGGCGCTCCTCACAAGGCGCATGCTCACGTGCGCTCGGTATTTTGTTTTGGTATTTTGTGCGAGCTCCTCACGCGACGCAGGCCAACACGGAAGCCTGGTGGACGTCGGGCACTCCATTCGCGGTACACTCTCACGCGCGCTCGGTATTTTTCTTGGTACTGTTTTTCTGGTAACGCTCAACTGCGGAACTAGAAGCTTAAACAGCTCTGCCGTTAAAAGCATCGCAATCATCCCTCTCGTCATATGCATGGCCACGTATACTCCTCAGCCTTTCGTATACGGCGCTCCTGACACGGAAAAATCTATGGAGACTTCACAACATGGTTCCGCCACACGCTGCAGAGAGCCGCGACAGAAACGATGGTTTTGTAGGCAGGTTGTGAATAAGATTCTAAAATTTGGCTCTAGCACTCGGACAAATTCAGAAGGAAGGGATTAGGCTGACCGTTTTCGAGTACTCTAGAAATAATATAACGCGACTTACACGGAAGTATAACTTAAAAGGGTGCCTTATTGAGGGCTTGTTTCTCTTCTGTTTATTTACCAATGTTTTTATCCTCCGAATCAGGAGTGTTGGGGTTGAGAAATATTCCGATTCGTTTCTTAAGATTCTCTGTTCGCTCTTCGCTACGTTCGACCGTGCTGTCGGGGTTATTCTTTTTTTATGTTGTGGCCTGAGCGTGGTCTCGTTGTAAGCTCCCGAATTGTAATTGGGAACAATCAAGGAATCTGTTCTTCATGTAGATATTAAATTGATCCCTAGTTTCTCTCGAAGCATGGTTTCACCCGCCTAAATACACCCTTTTCCTACTGTGACAATAGATAGAAAAGGAAAATCTTCCATCGTAGGAGCAGTAATAAGGAGGAATTCAATAGGGAAAATAATGAAAGCCTCGTTCTGAAGAGAAAGATGGTTAAAACGAAAAGCTGCCTCCAGTGCAGCCTGAGCCAAATTCAAAGTCCAAAATCCAAACTACTTCGTCGTGTTATAGCCAAAGTCCAGACTACAAACGGCTTCGACCGTGTTAGGCTGGCGCAATCGCATAGACGTCGGCTTCTTAACGGGAGTGACTAGTTTCGATTACGACCAAGGGAAGTGTTGCTCTCTTGAGGCGCTTGTTGTGCCTTTGTGGAAACCTGTAGTGTAAGTTGGCTATCCTGCATTGCGTTTCTCTAAGAAAGCGTTGCGTTTCATCATTATCATCATAATAATAATCATCATCATCACGCACATGTGCCCTCTATTGTGTGACGTTGGCTTTCCTGCAATGCGCTCTCCCGTTCACCGCCACTGGTGAAGCATAGAACGCTTCACTTTAATAAAAACCCAAAACTCTTAATTACGGAAGGAACCAGCGCCTTCACATTGACAAGGACGGTGTCTGAAGCTATTTTAACGAATTTCGCAGAAAGAAACAACCTGTCATAGAATCAATGCTGAAAAGCCCGCGAGATTTAAACCTTGAAGATAATGCTGGTCACAAGTATTCCTTTGCTTTCCTTTAGAATATCTTCAACAGATAAGGAGGACTACCTAATGGATATAGGCGTTGCGCTGCTGAGCCCTAAGTGGCGGGTTAAATCAACGCCGTGGCAGCCATCGTGTTTTGGATGTAGCCGAAAAACGAAAACACCGATTCTCGAGATTTTGGTTTTCCTAAAAAAACCCCAGGTGGTCGAAATGAATCCGCAGTCCTGCACTACGGCGCGCATCAGTGCCCAGGTATAACTTCGGTGCTGAAAACCTCAAAATTTGGGTGTTCATTTTTTAACCAAGGAGTTTAGGTACATGTACGTTTAAAGTATTGTACCAAATGATCCCAGGGCTACTATTACGGAATAATAACAATGCTTCCCATATAAGTAACTTTTATTTGAATATTGACAACTGCAGAAATCAATAAAAATCGTGGAATGAGGAAGGCTACGTGCAAGTAAAATCGCCAGTTCTGAATGCAAGAACATTTTTTCAACGGGCACTCTCCCTGAACATTGTCCGCCAATTGTATGATTGATCAAGGAAAAAAAAACACAGAGGGATGTCGGTGGAATTATCACTTAATGAAATAATGAGTTTCTGTGGCAATAAGCTTTCACTCATGAGTAGGAGCCCATTACCTCAGATAATGGCCCGAGATGTTACACTTCAATAATAAACCCTACTGGCCACTTTTCTAGTCCGTGGAAGGCATTCATGCAATCACCTTATCTTTCGTTCATTGTTTCCTAGCATTTGCGTGGTTAACAGGATATAACGGAAGTTACTCACAAAGGTAGTGCGTTATCTCAGTTTGCCCGAGGTACGCGGAACATTTGACCTTTATGCGCACCGCTGCATGCCGAATTGAATTCGTAGCGTGTAGTGAGAATCAGGAACGTGTACGTTTTCCAAAATTTCAAAACGAAAGGTTAGAATGGTTAGACCCGCCACGCTGGCTCAGTGGCTAAGGCGCTGTGCTGCTGAGCACAAGGACGCGGGTTCGATAGCGGCCGTGGCGGCTGATTGTCAGCTGATGGCGAAGAGCGAAAACGCCCATTTGCCAAGATTTCGGCGGACGTTAAAGATCCCCAGAAGGCCAAAATTAATACGGAGCCCTCCACTACCGCGTGCCTCGTAGCCCACGCGCAGATTCGGCTCGTTCAGGACCAATATCAATCAACATGAAAGGTTTCCGGATTGACTGCGGGGAATGATAATCAGTTACACTAACTTAGGGAGGTTTGTCAGGTCAATTACAAACAGCACAGAAGAACGCGAGGATATCCGTGTCATTGATTATGCTTGTTGTTCTGCGTTATTAGTGTTGCGCGTCGTTTAAATTTGTGATACTCGGAACGATTTCTCTAAAAACCCATTTCGCAACATTACCTAAAAATAGATGCCTGTCTTTTCATTGATATCTTCAGCTTACTGCATTGCTGTATCCTATAGGAGATCTATTAATCAGTTAGTCATATCGTTTCCCGCCATTTAATTTCTTTCAACTGGAACCTTGACAAGCAGTGATGTTTCCTGAAAAGGCAGCAGCATAAATTAGGTTTACACGCTCTAAAACATTCAAGCATCAGCTAAAACAGAATTTTGGACTAGCTATAAGTTTATATAGGCTGGTTTTCTGAAAAAGCAAAGATGATATCATTTTTTAGTTACCTCGCACTCACCAACCGTCCTCTTTGACCTCAAAAAGTGTCCGAGTCCGGCAAACTTCTCAGTAAAGCAATGCATGCTGGTTGCATTGCGAGATATGTCAACGTTCGTTGGTGTGACGCTTTTGGCAGGGTGTAATGGGGTGAAAATGCATTACGCAGAACGCGTACGAAATGTGGCAACCTCAGATCTTTTTTCTTGTGAAAACCAATAATTAAATAATTTCTCCGGAGCATTCCTTGTAATTTCTTATAATTTCTAAGTATTGCTTGCAAAATTTAAATTGTGCCTTCCATAGGATTGGTAGTTTTTTTTTTTTTGCAAATTCGCGAACTAGCTTCAAATACTTGGCATACAAACTGAGCATTATTAACGCGACTTCCAGTTTCGCAGCGCCATTCGAAAGCCTGAAAGCCAGTCACCTGGCCTGGCATTGTAAATCAGCGGGTGTATTTTTTATTTAATACGTACCGTCCAGCCACCTTTTGGTGTCGAAGTCAGGGGTGGTGCATACTTGCATATTCACAGCGAGAAATACCTCGCACTAAAAATTTCCACATTTTCGCTTCAATACAATTTGTTGCTTTCATTCTATCATGTTATAAATTATACATTACACATCATAGAATTTTGACTTTCCGTGTAGGACTCAATTCGCGGTGCAAACATGTACTTCTGTGAGCATATGTTCCCGGCACCTCTTGTGTCCCTGACTAAATTTAGTGGATGGTGTACAAGGAGCATCGGAAGATTATATAGTTTGAATGCTTAATAGAAGATTTAAATCTTCGAAATTATTACAGCGTCAAACTTTGTATCCTGCGTAGTGAGTTGGAACGTGGAAAACAAAACATTTATCTTTTCTTGAAGCTTCCTACGGAAACGCAATCTTCAATTCCATAAAAAGTTCAGGTGCTCTAAAAAAAAGTCTCTATTCTGTTTTCGGGACAAGACCAGTTTTTAGGCTTTTGTGACGCCGCGTTTACCACCCCTTGTGTAAACATGAATCTCGGTCATAGCATAAAAAATATTTTCCCTTGATTTAAATACCAACTCAGGACAGCGCGCATATACGTGCGCACTGTAAAAAAAAAATGAATTGAAAGTGATTAAAGACGACTTCACAGACCTTCTGCGTTCGGCGTGTTATAGAGTACACCAACAAAAGATTCAAAACATCGCAGAAACTGGAGATATCAGCCTGGGTACCGGCCAGATAAAGAGGGCATCTATAAAGTGTTTATAGGTCACCGGGACTACCGTAAAAAATAAAAAAAATAACGGTAGTGACGGGGCATGGCAAAACAATGAAAGAAAACGTGCTTCTGTCGTGAGAAGTTTTTTAGGCGATAGTTTTGAAAAACAATTGAGCACTGTGCCGCCAACAGGTGAAAGAATACTGTCAGCGCAGTCCACAACGGCGCAGGCATAAAATCCCAACACCGCTGCCAAGATAATAGACGTAAGAGCTCCGTGTTATTTCATCAGCGGCTATTGTGTGCGGCTGCCGACGATAAGCGAACGGAATACCACAACCATAAGAAACGTAACGTTAAAAACAGCCCGGGAGCATAAATAAAAGGCAGGAGTGGCAAAACGCCAACCCAAATGAAGAAGAAGAAATTGAGCTGCATGACACTAAGCGGCATGACAGATCAGTATGCTCCTGTAACCAGTTTCTTTTGCAAGCACCTGCCTACCTGATATAAATTACGCCGGTGCCCTTATCTCTGGTAATACAGAGGAAATATTTCTGGCATGTGAACTCCAGTGACCCCCTAGCCTTCCGAGCTGGGATGCTATCTGTCAGAGATAATAGCTAATGCGCATACCCCGGGGTTTCACAGGCTTTGCCCGATAGGAGATATGTCTGTGGTATTTTTGTTGAACGAAAACCTAAAATAAAGAACTTCTTCGCGCTTCTTCATAAGTTATGTCCCTGAATTACGAGGCTTTGGGCGCAATAACTTTATCTGTCTGTGGTACAGCGTAAAGTTTAGTGGAGGTTTTTTACGTCGTTATGTCGACATTTTGTTGGTGTTCCTGTTATCATTTCGAAAAAAATTGCCGCCGCGGAAACAGGCCGCATAATTTACGGCCTCATTAGTGGTGCTTTATAAACATATACATAATTGGAAGTTACTCTGTTGGATCCCTCCTGGTATGTTTGCTGTACCGTAGGAGATCCCTCGTGGTATAATTGCTGTACCGTAGGAGATCCCTCCTTGTATAATTGCTGTACCGTAGGAGATCCCTGCTGGTGTAATTGCTGTACCGTAGGAGATCCCTGCTGGTATAATTGCTTTACCATAGGAGATCCCTGCTGGTATAATTGCTGTACCGTAGGAGATCCCTGCTGGTATAATTGTTGTACCGTAGGAGATAAACAGTCCGCAACATCAGTTACAATGACGTATTACACAATGACGCACAATCAGGAGCATTCTCAGGTCTAGTAACTTGAGATACTTATAAATGGAAGAAAAGTATGGCAAGAATCTCCCAGAGGGAGGAAATCTCCAAAACAAGCGGTGCTTTCATGTGCCTTTATCAGCAAAATCACAAAGCTAACAATATCACCCTCCTCCATGTCGCCCCCGAATTCTGTGGGTGTCCTAATGCGGTGTAACCTTAGGTAGTTCGCTTATTGAGAGAGATGAAACGTTTTGTTCAACAGTTGTTAGCATGGTTTCTACAAACGAAGGTAAAGAGTGGTACATTCGACAAACAGAGCATTTAAAAGCCAAGAAGTTGCTATTTTTGCCAGGATTGTGAACTAATGGCCCGAGTGTGTTTAAGGCCCATTTTACGAGAATTCACTATGTGGCCTGAAATGCCGTATTTTGTTTTACAGATTGCGCTGTCACGAGGATCGTGCCCACAGCTTCCCAGTCTCAACATAACGAGGAGAGGTCACACGTTGCTCATACAGAGAACGGAATCTAGTCATGCCAACGACAGCAGTTGCATCTGCTACCCAGTCGACATTGGGGAACAAAGCGATAATATTACGTGCAGCACCAACTTCATCGCTCGAGTTTTCTGCCAACCGCTTCCATTGGACAAAGCCAACGTAACGGAGGTCTCCCTGGAAGAAAAAATCACCTCCGGCAACGCGTCTGTATGCCTTTTATCCGACTGTGGAGAGCGAAACTGCAGTCTTTACGACAGTGAGTACAACGTTTTTCTAGTATTTGATCCAAGAAAATTGCAATAAGATGTTCGGCAAGGTGACTGGGCGATGTGTTGAGCATCATGGAAAAAGAGGGACACCGGCTTGACACGTACATGCAGGGATACAAAAAAAAGCAATAACACTGCTGCCAACTCCTTTCGTTTTTGTTTTGGTACGCAGCTCTACAAATGTTAGCGACATTTTAAGCTCACAAAAGTGTCTTCGCTTGACATTTTGGACATAGAAACAACAGAAAAGAGAGAATCTGGGATCCTCACCGCTCGCACCGTGTTGTGGTTGCAGGAAGGTATAGCATCGGTTAAGATTGCAGTTTTACCCGGACGAGCCGGCTGAGTGGCAGTAGTGCTGAGCACAAATGCGCGGGTTCAGTCACAGCCTCGGCGGGGTTTTTTCTGATTTAGGTGAAACATTGAAACTTCTCTGCACAGAAATTGTCACTGAGGCTAAAGATTCTCAGTTTGTCGAAGTAAGTCCAGAACCTTCGACTGCGGTTGGCCGCATAGCGTAGCTGTAGCTACAACGCGTAATATACCCAAAAACTTTTTTATTGTTGTTCAGTGTGCGTGCACTAAGTGTATGAGATGTGGCTGAAATGTGTTCTATACAAGGCTGGGAATTGATCGCTTATTCAACTTGGAAGTACTGCTCGCAGTGCCAGAACCCATTTGAGGTACCGGTGAATCGATCAGCGCAAGCCGATTTCGTGGCATCGCTGGCACTCCTTAATGAGGAGATGCAGGCCTCGACCAGCGCGAGGGCTCTGCTTGCTCTGAATTGCCTCAAACTTCTCAGAATGTCGCTGTCTTGCAAGTTTCCACCCTAGCGCAATGTGGGTTGAATAAAAGTCATAAAACTCATTAGCGTTATTAATATGGTAGAATTCATGCTCTCAAACCTACTTTTCGAGTGTGTCCTTCGGGTACGAGAAGTTCCTCCTAACAGTGTGTGGTTACAATTTTCACACACCAAAATGTCCCTGCTAGGCATCTTCACCGCAATGCTTCGGCATGACCAATCGAAGTGGCCTAGTGTGCTCATTTGGCATCTGCGCTGGTACATCGCACAATAGAAAACGCCTCCCGCGCCTTGCATGTTGTCCCTGTGGACGGACATTTTTTTGTCAAATCATATATTGGACTTCATCATTCACCTAATTCGCCCATTAGGCCACTCGGATTATCGATTTGAGGCATTGTGGTGAAGACGCCCTACGGAGACTTCTTAAGAGTGCAGGTGACGCCAATTAGCCTGTCTGAAACAGGCATAAGGTTGACGACCTCATAAACGTGTTTGCTTTTACATAAGACACTTACCTTGCAACATTCACACGGTGCATTATAATGGAGGCGCTTGTGCTCTACCGTGCTTCATACTTATGATATGAAGCATAGATAAGCTAAAGACTGAATCATTGAATTTTAAAAATTTCAGCATCTCCAATGGCTAGAAGTTGCTAATCTCCCCATTTTTTAGTCTCGCTTTGAAAATTCCGCAAACGCTGTGTTAAGGACCACGATAATTCATACAAATACCGCTAATACGGGTTACACGGACGCAATTATCACTCCCTGCGTAATGATCAAATATGGGTGGATATTTTTGACGCTTAGCACATAGATTTTCCTCAATTTCTGAGCATGAACGCTTCCACACGAAATATTTGTTTCTACTTGGCAATGTAAAACTGTCCTGTGGGTTTATGCGCAGTAATACTGCGGCAGAATGCACGAATTAAAATTTAAAATGATAGTTTTAGATGTCTACCCAAATAATTCAGAGCCCTTCTACTACGTAAAAAAGGATGACCAGCGGAGCTCATGGGCGTAACTAAATATGACAAGTATTTCAAACTCGGCGTAATGGTACGCCGTCTGATCCGCTGATTGGGATATATGTTGTTTCAAGATATTCTCGGTAACACAAGAGTTAAAGCCGTTTTGTTTAATTATACTTCCTCTATAGATGGCCTTGGTTCAGTGTGCAACACGCAGTGTGGAAAAGGCAGCCTACAAAAACCAGGCTTCCAACAATCTTCTTAAAGTCGCCTTCACTTCCAAATCCAAGTGCACCTCCACAGTCATTATAAGCCGTCTTACCTGAAATATAAACACCCTAGGGCCTTGCTTACTATTTTTAATTAATGCTTTTCTTACGCTGAAGGTGTCGCGCACAGTTTTAACATCCCAGGAGTTTGGGTGCGCGATGCTTGTCTACATCACACTGTTGCCGGATATAATCGACCGGAATCTGCCCATAAGCAGCTTCGCTGTAAAACCACAGCAAGGTTGCTGCACGCAAATTATTATTCAGGACATTGGTAAACGCAAGGAAACAGTTGCTATTTCCTGATTGTAGGCCTACGCTTACATGCCTTTCTAGCAAGATATCACAAACGAAAACGGTACTCGTCTGGCTTACTGGCTTGCCTCGAAGAAAGTCACGGACGACGTAGTTCATAGTACCACGCCCTTGTCACATTGTAAATGAATGATTGGCCTCAAATTAAAGCAGCATTCACGTTCCAGAAAACGTGCATCTGATGGCCTATGCAAGGTCTGAGGGCTGCATTTTAGCTTGCGTAACCTTTGTGCTGTTTTCTGGAGTTGTGAATGCTGTGCTGCGCGAGTATTAGTTTTGGCTTTGTTTTCTGCATATCGGACAGATGTAAGAATCACTGCTTTATATTGTACCTTTTCCTTGCGCTCTCTGGTTTTGCGCCTCAAGTTCTCTTTTATAACAAGGTACAAATATATAAAAGTAAATATAAATATTGCATCAACTAAAATAAAAAGGAAGCAAAATAGTAATCGATTATCCGCACAAATTAGCACGCAACAAAAAATAACCGAACCTTCGCTACAGCTTCCATTCGCTTCCGCATGTTTTGTATTGCATTTAAATAAGAAAAAAACACTCCTTTCACTCAAGAGCCGAATTTACTTCATGCAACAACATCCAATTGGCCCCAAAATGGTCGACCTTTTTTTTGTTAATTCCTTGTGATTACCCTCATGGCTGAAGAACCCAAACAACGCTGATTTTACAACAGCCGCGTTCTTCAGACATGACAATTATCATCGCTTTTCCTCCCCACAGGTGTTCCACACAGCGTTTCCATCGGTGAGCTGAATTACACTTTCGTCAATTCGTCCACGGTGTCTATACGGTGGAGCGTAGAGGGAGACTCCCAGACGACCACTGCTGAGCACTTCCGCGTTGCGTGGTGCGCCGAAGAAGCGAACTGCTCAGTAGAGACAGCGTGCCTCTCGAACGCGGCGTTTGAACAGGGAAATGTAACAGACAGGAGTTATACGTTCGGAGACCTGAAGCCAGCCACAAGCCTATGGGTTCAGGTGTCACCGGTGGGCCCCCAAGGAAACTCCTCCATCGGCTGCTTCGAGACGTCCACCGAAGGTAGGTACACGACTGCGGTGCTCAAAAAGCAGCAGTATTATTTTATTGTTGTTTGGAAATTGCATTGCTAATTGTCTGGGGAAGCGAAACTGAATACACGTCCAGCTATAGGCTGCTTCATTCTATTTTTGGTTTCTAGGTATTTCCCGAAACAGTGTCGCTCCAGCCGTTTCGCATACAATTTGCGTCAATTTGAGTTGCAAATGAAGTAACGTGAAGTGATTGAAGGTTTGGTGGGAGGGACTGGATGGAACCAAAGGGAGGCCAATGCCACTTTGATGCCGAAGAGACTAAAAAGGGGTAGCGGGAAGATTGGGTGAAATACATTAGGTTGATCTACACAAATATGTCCCATGACCATAAGAATGCTAATCGCATTACCCTAGGTCGGTGCTGCCTAGTATTTGTTTCCTTTATAGAGTGAGTACACAGACAAAGAAAAGGACATGCGCGATAGTCGCAACAGCATGCTGAAAGAAATCCAACTCCTTACACGCACTAACAAGTAGAATGGGCAAAGGATTTGTACAAAAAAATTACTAGGTAGACCTGAACGGCCATACGCCCGGAACCACGTATGCATCCCTGAGAATTTTTACTGCTGCAATAGATCACCTGTAAATCGCATTTCAATGCTACGCACTTTCTTGGCTTGTTTGTTTGCTTGCTTGCCCACTCGGATTGATCAATTTCTCCATTTTATTCGCCCTTGACTTACTCAGGTCAAGGTCAACTTCTAGTTTCGAAGAGTGCGCACCGATAACGGAACGTCGGCTAAACATAAAACCGACAACGTGTTACTCACACTTACAAGTTTTCCAGTCGTTAGAGCTTGGTACTAATACATTATAATTATAACGCTGTAAAATTTTAAACCTCAATAATCTGTTCGGCTATCTGCATTCTTACTCACCAAAAAACCTAGCAACACAAAACTCTGCAATTTTCTGCTGCAACAGTAAACCTATTAATAGAATTCAGCTGAACACCCAGCGACAAATAATCCTCTAGCAGTTAAACATCATAAAAATTGCTGAACTTCCCCCGTATTTCCCTAGTATTTTATGTGGTTTGTATTCTGGCTAGGCCGGACAATTTATTTGGGCACATCGAAGTGTTTTTCATCCCTATTGTTAACGTTAATGATTGCAAAACTTCACCCCAGTCTATGTGTAGCAGAATGTGTGGGCCTCAGAAAGGTGCCTTCAGGACGAAGAACAACAACGCGTTTACACTACATATCAGGGTCAGTCAAACTGCCGTCCGCCTTCGTCGCGGCCACCCATGGTCCATCAACAGCTCGAATGTGTTTGCACCTAACGACGATTACCGCAATATCATAGGGGCAGTCCTTGAAACCGATAGAGTGATTGGAATAGCGGTGATAGCGTAGTCCGCCTCGGAGGCCAAACACCGCGATAAGACGCTGCACAAAAATATCCGAGCGCGGGAGAGAGAGAGAGAGAGAGAGAAAGAGAGAGAGAGAGAAAGAAACTCGCGCCGCCAATTAGATTCCACGGTGGTGGTAGTTCTATTTCCAATGGACGTGTCTTTTCTGTGGCAATGGCACGAAACATGCAGTAGGGAGTATATTTACCTCTTTCTTTTCTTAGCCTTGTGCGTTCGCAAGTGTCTCCTTTCGTTTTGCTATAAATCCCGGTATCAAAGAAAACACAATAATTTTGGTTTGGGCCGTCGTCTTCTAATGAAGTACACCGGAAATTTTATGTTCCTCATTAGATGTAGCATCTCCTCCACCATTATATTCCATTTGGTACGAACTTGGTTGCTTGTTCAGTCGTCTACAGGGAAAGATTCAAAGATAGTCGGCATTTCGCACATCTTGTTAAATGCCAAATATGCACTTTGACATTTGTGTATTTGTGTCCACTGCTCTGCTACAGCACCCACCCAGGTTTTATGTAGAATAAATCTGAGCTGCCGACTCTGAAAAGTTGTTTACTGCCACTGTGTTTCCGCAACGATTAATCTCTCTCTCTCTCTCTCACTCTCTCTCTCTCTATATATATATATGGAAGGGTGCCATTCCACACCTCTTGGTCATACCGTGTTTAGTCTTAATGCAATGCTGAAGTATCGATCTAACATTTGCACATTTGTGTCCTTGTCACAGTCACTCTAAGGTGTGTTGAAGACGCTCGAAGGGCGTCTTCTGCACACCCTTTCATAAGGACCCATCGAAGTGGCCGGACGTGCAAATTTGGTACATTTGCACAGCGGGCAAATTTCCACCCTTGGCGTTGCCCCCTTCCCACCCGCCTAGAGTTTTCAGTGATGGTGAAGGCCGAGCCTTCAACTTAACATTAAAGGGCACCTGCACTAGGAAATTGCGCAATGCACAACGTCATGCATGTCTTGCTTGTTTTTCAAATTTCAATTTCAATTACAATTTATGTCGGACGCCAATACATAGATGTAATGTCCACAAGGCGTGGAAAAAGAAGACTGGGACGTCTCCTAACGAGGCCTGCGCCCCGGAAGTACAGACCGGGAAGCAGTGGGTGCAATCCAAGAAAATAGAACAGTGCAAGAACTCTGCACGGGAGCAGAAAACGAACAGCTAGAATATATAATAACGACAAAACAAACAAGCACAACTAGTAGAGTATAAAAATAGGGTGTTAGTTACATGCGGACATAAAAACGATCACATGAACAAACAATATTTCGCTACAGTTAAATGTTTATAACAGATATACTTTTAACACATGGGATGCATGCCACAATAAATTGGCTAAATCTTAAAATGTTCAACTCGAAGGAAAGTCAGTTATGACCAGGTATATCTAGCCCAAGCAGTTTTACTTTCTTTCTGTATTGCCAGATAGTTTATCGTTGTGGGCTTCATCAGTTACAGAATGGTGACTGTTACAGAGATATATAATTTGATTATGTATAGTTTGCTACAATGGTTTGTTCGGGGTTTACGTCCAACTGGATAGTTCTTACGTAAGTTATATACTACCCCTCGTTATAAATATTTGTCAAAGAAAAGAACAAAATCATTCTTAATTTGGTGATAAAGACAAATTGCTAAGAAGCAACTGTATAGTTTAGCAAAGGGTAAACATTTTTATAATCTGAAAAATGGAGCTTTCTATTTGAGATATCGGGCACACGAACCATAAAGCTTTCTTTTGAAGGTACTGAAGCCGATCGGAGTCAGTTTTATTACCCAATCCCCAGACTAAATGGCAGTACACAAGGTGTGAATGAATAAGTGAAAAATACAATTGTTTCTTCAACCACATTTGTAAGATATGTCTGAGTCGGCACATCAAACCTATTGGCCTAGATATATTAAAGCAAACATGACTGACATGGTCCGACTAGTTTAGATAAAATTTGAATCAAACCGTTAGGATCCGACAACCACTGGTGAACATAAGTAGGGAATTTTTAATCGGTAGTTCGACATTATGGAGGATGGGTTTATTCTTCGGAGCAAAAAAGCATCAATTCTGTTTTGTTCGCATGGGGCGCAATTTTATTATTATTTAGACATATATTTATTTCATTAGACCAAGCATCTGATTAGCTTCCGATTCTAGCAGTGCGATGTGTTGTCCTGAAAAGAAACGATTTGTGTCATCCGCGTAAAGAACAATATCCGGGGTTGAGGGTGTACTGACGAAACTTGAATAAACAAACTGAATGGCCTTCCGCTGAATCCTTTCAAGTTTCTTATTGTTTTGTTTAGTATGGGGGTCCCACACGATACTCACATATTCCAGATTTGGCCTAACGAACGAAAAATAATTAAGAAGCTTAACGTTTGGAGGGGAATTTCGGAGCTTATATATTAAGAAGCATAATTTCAGGAAGGCAGACGAGCAAATATTATCTATGTGCAAGTTTTATGATAAGTTATTTGTTAATGTAACGCCGAGGAATATATAGCTGTCAACCTGTGTGAGTGAACAGGATCCTAATTTATACACGTGTTCACTGAGGTTTTCCTTTCTTATCACACAAAGTATACACTTTTTTTCCAAATTTATTTCCATTCAGCATTCTGCACACCACTTACGCATGTTTTGAATGTTTTTGTCGAGTTCGTTCTGATCATTAGTACTTCTGACTTCCCGAAACAAAACACAGTCATTAGCGACCAATCCAATTTGAAAAGTAGTGTCAACAACAGTTACGAAATCGTTAATATACAACAGAAAGAGCACTGGTCCAAAAACACTACCCTGTGGAGCTCCAGAGGTGACAGGAAGACACCGAGATTGTTCTTCGGTAATTTTTACAAGGTGTTGGCGGTTGGATAGGCAGGCTGCGACCCAAAAAACAAAAATATCCGGAATGTGCATGTCTTTAAGCTTTAATATAATTTTTGTCATGTCGTACCTTGTCGTAAGCATTTTTGAAATCTAAAAATATCGCATCAATTTCGCCATTGTTGTCAAGACACGCTGCAAACGAATGAATTATTGTCACCAATAGGGAGGCCGTGAAATTATGGGACAGTGTCGGTATCAGGTATTTTTTAAACGTTGTGTTTTTGTTCCCAGAGATCGAGCCTGTGACGGATGTAAAGCCCCTCCTCGAGGGATTGGACGGGCTTCGTGTGACTTGGAAAGATCCAAAAGAACACAACAATGTCACAGACTACTACAAAGTTCGCTACTGCGTGGAAAAACGACACAAAAGCTGTCCCCTCAACCACATCCCTTTTCTCAACAACTGCAGCCGCATTCTTACAGAAGAGAGCTTGAGGAATAACGACTACGATATATCGAGCCTGGAGTCGGACGCTATTCTCGTAATCGGAATCAGCGCATTCCGACGATACGCGAGCGGATTGGAAACAAATTCTACAGAAGTCACTGAGTGTATCCCGACACCAAGTAAGTAGGTTTGCCATGAGATGTGCTCCTGTTTGTTAAAGTAGTCGTTATTTGCGGTGATTAACCCTTTTGAAACTGCAACTTTCTCACGCTCTGCTATCCTGCAATGTCGATTGGACAACTACATAAACCGATTAAAACTACGGTTGTCAGTTGTCAGGATTTTCTGCCTAGCACCTCTTCTCAAGGCTGAGAGCATGTTCAGCAAACTGAATGGATATTTGGTGCTGTATTTCTTGGATGGTAACGTGGAGTCTTAGGGGGCTTTGACTAAGTGGTCATGGAGGCTTTTACTGCATAGGAGGTTCCCCTAGTGCAGAGAAACTGCTAGCGTCATTTCTTTGCCCTCCATTCTGCAAGCCTGAAGAGAAAGTGTGCACAGGCCACACCTTTCAAAACTACTACCGCTGGTGCCCCTGTTCATACCTGTGAACATTTCGTAGCGCGCACGTTGCCTTGGGTGTATTCAATTACCTTTTGTTATGTTTAGAAATACACAGCAGGTTGGATTTCAGAGTAAAAAACCACGAGCGTCTAAGAAAGGTATCAATGACAAGCGACATAAACGCGAAACAAAAAGATATCATACGTCGAATTTCGCGAATGGTGGCACACACCGTAAAAACAAAACAAAAGAAAAGAGGGTCTCTGTATTACCGAACGGGATCAAAGAGAGCTGAGGGAAATGAACAATGGGACAGAAGAGGAACCTACCTTGGTATGTCGCAAGGGGCGCCAAGTACCAGAAAAATGCAAAACAACAAAAAACCACCAAAAAACCTGTTTGGTTTACACCGCACAAACGCGGTCAACTCAGGTCAGTAGGCTGGAAAGAGAGTATGCCGAAGACGATTCAACTTCAAAAGAGGCGCACCAAATTGCAATTATCAATACAGAGGTTCGGCCACAATTATGTTGATTGAGGCTAAGCGCACCGATTATACAGATTCCGTATGCGCTGTCTAATAGAGACCGGATGGATTTTATCTACGCTGCGCGAAACAGCGGCAAGTTCAACTAACTTAAATCGCAGTGGTGATGGTTTGGCAGCCACCATCTGTAACATTGCCATGACAGCCTTAATTCAACAAACTGTGTATTTCGATCCGATCGGTCATTGCCAGGAGGCCCTTTTGTCTACGTCACAATGCGCTATAACTGGCGCAGCGATTGGCGGCACTCCTGGCAACGAGCCAGGTACTTGGTATGGATGAATAATATTTTTTTGTTTGTCCAAGCAGTTGTAATTCAGCGCTTCCGTAACGGCCATTTGTTCGTTTTCTGCAATTGGAATAGTCGCACGATTTCAATCTTTCGTATTAGGACACTCTAGATGAATTAGAAAATTGTTTGGCCTATTCTGCTGTTTTGGACAGATATATTCTTTAACCGATAACTTTATTGTGAGCCTTCCATTCTGCGGATAGATAATATCTTTTTATTTGCCAGTTCAGGATAGTTATGAGCAGCTAAGAGCCGCAGAAATCTCCTGCGGCAACAAAAATTCCTTCACCACAATATTACGAGACTCTTAAAGAACACTTCTGGCCAGTCAAACTGACATATAAAAGACACAAATGAAGTGGTTCGAGGTGGCTCATTTTGAGCAGCGATATCAATTTCTTCTAGAATACAATGAGTAAAAGCACTTAAAGGCGTTATTACTTACAGCATAAAAGCTCGAGCCGGTACCTTTGCGTTGCGCAACCATTCTTTGGCAATGTTGGACGTCAACCCGCAAGTATAGCTCCCTTATGTACATCTTGTTTATTTAAATCGTTGACAGGTGTTAACATCAAATTGCCACCCACATAAGTGGCCCAGTGGCTAAGGCGTTGTGGTGCTGATATCAACGATCCTGTTTCAGTCCCTACAGCAGGGGCTGCTTTTCTGGTGAAGGCGAAAAATCGAATTAAGGCGAAAAAGCGAAAAAAAAAGATTCAGGCGCACCTTAAAAACCCCAGGTGTTCAAAATTATTCCGGAGCCCTCCACTACCGCACGCCGAATAGTCCAGGTGCAGCTTGGGTGTGCTAAGCCCCCGAAATTGGAATTTGATCTTTAAATGGTCGTTCAGGATAGCCAATTTGTCGTTGTGTATTCAAAAATCTGTGATGGTTACAAGATCAAACCATTGGAAATCAACTGTCTTCGGAAGTTTTCATGAGCTTGTTAGATGTCTTGAGGACCTCCGTCGGCTGTGTGCAGTTTTGCTGTTACTTGGGTGTACCAAGCTAACAAACTGTCATGCTCCTACTCTCAGGGCGCTTCACGTATAATATAAGCATGGCAAATAAAACTCGGCATCCTCCGATGTAGAATACTCCGCAAACTTCGAGGGGTACAATCTGCGTGACCTCAATTTGTTCATCCCTCTGTTTCTTTTATGGCCTACGTGGCAAAATACGAACCACAGATCTGACGATGAACAAGGCTGAGATATGAATAGTTAACGCCAACGAGCTTAAGCCCAGCTGCTCCTTTGGGCTCGTTTCCTTTTTAGTTTCTTAGAGGGACAAAATAGGAGTCTCTATATCAGTATTTCTACTAAAAGGCCTCTTATGTAACCCTCTCCGTCACCGTGTCTCCAAATGGAGACGCGACTTCGTCGTTTTCCTCGTGAAAACGAAAAGAGTTTATGCTACATAGTGGTGCGCCTGATATTCGAAACCTACGGATGTAAAACGTAGCATCACGTGATGTGGAATGGCAGAACCGCACTCGTAAACATCGTTTCAAAATGGACGTCACCAAGTTTTGTGGGAGCTCCGGTGTGTTGCCGTCCTAAGTGCTCGTTTACTGCGCTGTAAGTCATTTATAAAGACTAAAAACAACTCTTTCATGTGCAGAAATTATTATTTCACCTCCTTGTTTGTAAACTGCCTCAGGATATCTAATGTTTCATAGGGAAAAGGAGGATTGAGTAATAGTGTGTCCTTATGAGGACGTGACGCCATTTGCGTACTAAGTATTCTAGAGAGACTGAACTTTGTTTCTTACCTCTAAACACTTGACACTGCTAAAACTCCAAGTATCGAATTTTTCGTCAATGAACAAAATTCGTGACTGAAAGGGATAATCGCAGTTAGGTCTACATTTATGGCACAAATATCGTTCCCAAAGAAATCAGTAAACATGAATTAATCGTGGATGCGGTTCGATTTGTAGCTACTAAACAGTTGGCGCATTGGTAACATTCGAAAAATATAACAACTATCACTAATTTTTCTTGGAAACGGGAAAATTTTGAAATAATAGAGAAAGGCCAACTTCGAAAGCATACCCTCAGTACTTCAGCCCACCATGGTGGCATTTGGACAGCAGTGACTACTGGCCGCCGTTCCCGTACGGAAGAGGTGGCCGCAATAAACGGTCCACGCGGGTGTACGGGCCTGGCGGACTGGGTAGTCGTCTTGAGCTCTTTGTTCTTCGCGCAAATCTAGGAACCTCGGGATCTTGGGGTCTTCGTCTTCATACGCGTGGTTGCACCTACCAGTTTTAGTCATAACATGAGGCAAACCGAATCTCAGCTGCAAAAAGCCAGATTTGCAAAAGGGGTGTGCACGTAAAAATACTTTTGCCCTACTCCATTTTCCCGTTGTATATCTCAGTAAATTTTAGTGAAGGATTCGATGAAAGTTCGTCTACTCAGGCATTATTTGAACAACCAGTAAAGCAGTCACTGACCAAGTTAAAAAGATGAAAGGCCTTTCGGGAACCATACGGACTCGAAACGTCTTCAATCCTTTTTGACTTAGACACAAGAGTTTTACTTTTTTCCCTAAATACCTACCCATTGTCTCAACTGCATGCTCTGGAACACAAAAGTCCCACTATTTTCATCAGGGTGCCTGTGGAAGAAGAAAATTAAATTTTCCTAATTCATCAGTGATCTTCTGTAAAAGCGGCAGAGCTTATTTCATGCCTTGTCAATAAATTTCAGCAAACCCAACGGGCCTTTAGGAATGCTTATATGTTTGCCTATTTGAGAGTGAAGCCTTGAATGTATTTTGCTTATTTTTTCAGGTGCAGGTACTATCACTGACTTCACCCCACATAATATAAGCAGTAGGGAAGCTTCTCTGTCATGGAAACTGCAACGAAATCCTCAGCAACTGCTGAAGCCGTCTGCCTACAACATTACGTGGTGCGTGACTGGTCTTACTGACTGTCCACCTACCTGCCAAGGAGCACACCAAGCATCAAATAGAACAATGTCCGAAGCACTGGAAATTCAAACTCTCCAACCTTGGAGTGCAGTGATCGCCCAAGTGCACGGCCTTTACACGAACGGAAGCGAAGAGATTCAACTAGGCGAACCAAGAGTTATCTGCTTCCGGACTGCTGCAGAAGGTAAGAGCACACAATTATATTGCTGTTCCACTTTGGGAACGCTGCTTATGCAACAGCCTACCAAGCAGCCCCTAACACGTGACTTTTGCCGGCTTTGTTAAGCTCTTGCCCGGCGCTTGCTGCTTTGTGCCGGCGGTCAGCGCTGCACACGTGATCGGAGATGCCGGTCCACGCCTGTAGAGGAAGGCTACCCCTCCGCACCCACCAGTGATTCACGTGGGCTTCTCCTGGCAGGTTGGGGAAAGTCGCTTTGCGGTGCTTGCTTTTTGCTGGTGTTATTGTTTCAAGACTGGGTGGCGTGGGTAATTTATCCTCTCCGTCTTGCGCCGTGCTCACGCTCTCCACATCAGGACGCACTCCTCCTCCGTCGCATGCTTCCCTCTCTTCGGTCGGCTGCCGCTCCGATCACATCACCCATTTCACTGTCGCGGAACTTGTGCTTGCGCGTAAAAAGAGAACTATGCCAGTTTTATCGTGATTGCTTAGGCTATAGAATTGGAAGATAAGGGAAACCTCAAGGTTTCAAAACTGGAATATATTTTCCGCAATGCAGTGAGCATATGCGTCGTAGTACAAAACCATTGTTCACTCACTGTGAAAGAAAACGGAGAAGCAGATGTGAAGTTCGCAATATTCTGTTATGTTGTAGCCGCCGCGGTGGCTCAGTGGCTAGGGCGTTATGTGGCTGAGCACGAGTTCGCGGGTTCAATTTTCGGTCGCGGCGGCCGCTTTTATGATCTAAGCGAAAAACAAATACGCCCGTGTATACGAGATTTCTGCGCACGCTCAAAATCCCCAGGTGGTCAAAATTAATCCGGAGCCCTCCACTACGACGCGCCTCATCGTCTGCGTTGCGTCGGCGTGTAAAGCCCGACAATCAATCAATCATCCATTTGTGATGTAGCCAGCTGTGACATTGTGTAACCCACGAAGGAACATTTGGTAATTTATTTGATTGTATAGTGAGGTGGAGTGGAGGAACAGTTTTCACTGTAAGTGGCGTCTTGAGGCTCGTGTTTATTCAGTTCAAGACAGCTAAGGGATATGGTGTGTGTAAACGGCCGCTGACAGATATGTATCCTATTTTATAATGGTGTTTGATTGGCGGGGTCTGAAGCGATAGAAGAGTGACTAACATTACCGTAAGAATGCAAAGGTTTGTTTATCCAAGCAAAATAAAAAATGGCAGTAGCTAGATACCATCTGCAATGACTAAAGAGTAGCAGAAGTCGCACCAAGCACGTTCTTAATCCCGGCCCGCACTGATAAATTCGTCATCATCATTATCGTCAGCCTCCTCCCGTCCACTGCACGACGAAGGCGGCTCCCAATGACCTCCAACTGCTCCTTCCCTGCGCTGATCGAATCCATCCCCAAATTTTCTGATTTCATCCCTCACTCGGGTTAATGGCCTTCCCCATCTTCTACACTCGTCTCTGGGTATACATTATGTCGCCTGAAATCTCCACCGGTTGTCGGTTCGCCTCACTACATGGCCAGCCCGGGTCAATTTTTTTTCTTTCTTTCAACTACGATATCATACACTCGATTTTGATCCATGATCCTGGAAACTTGCTTCTTGGTCGCGGGTTCGATTCCCGGCCGCGGCGGCCGCTTTTCTGATGGAGGCGAAAAGCAAAAACGCCCGTGTGTAAAAGATTTCGGCGCACGTTAAAGATCCCCAGGTGGTCAAAATTAATCCGGAGCCCTCCACTACGGCGCGCCTCATCGCCTGCGTTGCGTCGGCGCGTTAAACCCTACAATCAATCAAATCAATCAAACTTGCTTCTTGTGCCTGGGTGTTACTCCTAACGTGCACCTGTGATTTAAACCACTTTGTTTATTTACGCGCTCCGTCAAACGAAATTCACAATTACAGACTCGTGGGCACGTTTTGTGGCTATATTGAAAAATTCCTTGCGTCACAAACGCGGGCGGAGGAACCTCACAGAAAGCTATGTAATTTCTCTTCGCTTTTCCTTTTGTGTTTTTGCGGTATGATGTTCTAACGAACGAACTTGTCGTCGACGAAAATTTACACTGTAAAAATAAATTTTGGGTAGCCTTGTACCCACCAATAACCGCTTCTCTAAAACTTGTGGTCGCAACTGTTGCAGATTGTGTTTTTTTTTTGTTTCTGTTCCGTTATGCACATGTGGCTGTGAGACAAGCGTTCACTCTAAATCTGCCATTGGGGCTTGAAATAAACAAGAATTCGGGTTGTGGCACAGACTTTCCAAATCGATAATATTTTATCCAAATGTCGACGCAAAATCACCTACCAGTGGCTAACGCGTTCGATTACTGGCCGCAGCGGCCGCTTTTATGATGCAAGCCAAAGCAAAAACGGCCGTTTGTACGAGATTTCGGCGCACGTTGATGAACCGCACGTGGTCGAACTTAATCCGGAGCCCTCTACTATGGCGCGCCTCATAACCTGCATTGCCTCGGCGTGTTAAACTTTACAATCAATCAATCAATCAAACAATCAATCAATCAATCAATCAATCAATCAATCAATCAATCAATCAATCAATCAATCAATCAATCAATCAATCAATCAATCAATCAATCAATCAATCAATCAATCACCTACCAACACTCGATTTTACAGTGGTAAATGGCAGTCTTCAATGTAGTGCCTCAGAAATTGCCACACGGAACCCGATATTGCCATCAGGAGGACAAAGAACGGGGGTATCGTTTTCAAGGTGCGCCGGTCTCGTGGACACCTTGACACGCATGTGGCGCTTATCTCACGCGTTCTTTGGGCACGATACGAGATGCCGGCTCCCCACGTCTCGTGCACGTGAGGCACCTATAATTGGCACCACAAAGAAACCAGACGAGTGCGTGAGCGACGCGTCTGTATTGTCTGCAAGCCCCGAGAATAGCTGACCGGTCGGAATGGTTTGCCATCCTTACTTTCTTTTCTTTCCGTTGTGGGCGTGTGGTACACGTGGAACGGAGAGAAAGAATTCTTCGCCTCTTGGTCAGAGCCGCGCTTGTCTCCTGGCTGATCACGCCTTTTGGGCTGTGTGTGTCACTAGGCACAGAAGTGCCCCCACTACGCCCGGGTATTTTTCCACATGTTTCAATAGCGCAATATCAGGGGGAAGGGAGGGAGAGACAGTCAGTGACATGTGCAACGAAGTCGACTGTATGTGCTACTTGGACCGCTGTTTATTTATTTATTTTTGTTTATTTATTCATTCATTTATTTATTTATTTTATTTTTATATATTTTTATTTTTTCACCTCAAAGCCCAAAGGCTTTAAAGAGGGGAGTTCTTACACAGATGTACTACATACAAGTAAAAATACAGTAACAGAAAAATAGCAGTCAGGTAACGCCTCCCGATAGGGAGCTCTTCTAAGTCATGCCTTCCTTTTAAATATTTATTTATTTATTCGTACATACTGCATCCCCCCCCCCACTTGGGGCTATGGCAGGAGTGGGCATACAACAGAATAAGTCGAACAGTAATTCAACAGAGCGGCAGAACAATATAACAAAAGCACAATCACGACGAATCAGAAATGGAAAGTACACATTTTTCGAGCTGAAGGGAGCGGGTGTCACCAGGCAATCGGCTCCAGTGTTCGGCAGTTAAAGGGAAAAAACTAAATTTGACTGGGTTAGTTCTACAGAGGTAAGGTTTGATGTTAAGATGGTGATTCTTTCTAGTAATGGACGGCGAGGCAAATGAAATGTATGTAACGTCAGACATGCGATAAGCTGAATGGATAAAACAGTGAAGCAGTTTCATAGAATTATTGAGTCGTCGCGTGCATATTGGGGTAAGTTCCAGGGGTGGAAGGGCAAGGGAAGGCGAGAAGTAACGGTCGTAACGATTACAAATGAATCTGATGGCTTTTTTTAATAGCCTCAATTTTATCGATATCGCCCTGCTTGTGAGGGTTCCATACGAGGCATTCGTAGTCAACTACGGGCCGAATAAGTGTTTATGCATTATTCATTTAGTGCTTTTCGGGCATTGGGCAGCGTTCATCTTCAATAAAGATCGCATGCAGATTTCCATACTCAGCAACGAATTGCGTCGTATATGACGCACGCCAATTGGTCTGCGTTTTGCAACTGCACGATTAGACCATTTAGAGATAATGATTGCATTTATTGTAATTAGCTCTTTGCTCATTAGTGTGTTGAATGTTTTTTTGGGTTAGTTGCTCTGGAGAGTTATTTTTATTAAGCGAATAGTCTAATTATTTTAACGTTACCCAAATATTCATCGGCGCTCTTACTTAGTCTCACTGGATTTCGATTAGGGCTGATTATGTTTTCTCACTTCTAATAGGTCTCATGCCACCTTAATTTTTTTGAGCTGCGGCTGTCTCACTAGTCACTAGTAATCATCCTAGTTTGAAGCAGGCGGAAGTAATCCCTGGAAGGTTTAATATTCAGACTTGCGTGGCACCCAGTGACGTTCATCCGCGTAATTGTAATCTTAACCTAAATATTCGCTATGTTGCCATACGTAGTCATTTAGGAAGTCTGAGTAGCCACGCTAATTCATAAGAAATTCTCATTCGCCGATACATAAGACAAATACATCGCTTGGGAGCTCAACGCGCAACGTTATGGATGAATGCGAAGTTTTACTAGCAAAGCAGACATTTATTGCTTACGCATCAAGCGCGCACTTTGAGATTATGGAGCCCAGTTATAATCGCCGGGAGGTGGAGATTTCTTTCAAACCTGCAATGCGGCATGTCTAGTGACGAAGCGTAAAAGCCCGTCCTTGCGTCTCAAATCGGCTTCGGCCTTTCGTTTGTTTGGTGAAGGCTTACATTTGGATCTGTCGTCCGGTCTCTCACTAGACCACTTAGAGAAGCATAGACATTTTTTCCGTCACAAAGAGAAATTTGAGCAGAAACGTTGGTAGAATCAAAAACATACCTCATGGGTAGATGTCGGGAGAACTACCAAATGATCCAGTCAGGGCTGGGGACTGTAAAAGTTTCATAGCAATGGCACGGTTCAACGCAATATGCAATAAATACTGGCGTCAGCCGAGTCGTGTATTGGCGTGGCACAAAAACACCATCAGGTTCGCCGTAACGGTCGTGACCCAGTCGTGTATTCCTTAACTGCACCCCACAAACCTTCTCTTTGGAAAGTCTGGAGACAATTATAGCACCATAGCGAAAGCATTTGTGTTCAATTAGGCGTCATGTGGACGACGCGGCACCGATCCAATATCCCGGTATTGTGGTTGCCTCCATGAAGCAGCAGCGGCTGCACCACCGGTGGTGAATGCTACTGGGCGCCGCGCTGAATGCCAGACATGCTTATGAGTACTGCGCCGCTGAGCTAAAGCAGAGGGCGCACCTAGTCGCCCTATTGTCATGCTTTCAATCACGGCACTCCAGCGGCGACATCGCACTCCACCACTGCGTAAACGCTCATCCCGTGTACGTTTCACGGATTCCTTGACGAAGCATTTGCGTTGCTTCGCATGTCTTGGCGTTTTATTTCGGAGGGGTGCCTGCTTTGAGGCATTACCTGACAGATAGAAGAACGGCATTGCTTTGGACGTCGTATGTAGCGAATCGAGCAGATACACCAACAACGTTGCGTTCTTACTTTCTTCTCTTATGTAGCATGCATGTTCAGTCCACAAATGATGTCATGTTTATTAGTGCCAGGGATCGGATCTGAGCATTTTCGGCAACCTTGTACAGAAGCATTGGATTAATGGCAGAGGTGCTGCCAACCGTTTTAGGGTGCTTCGAGCGACAACTCGTGTGATTTTCTGCGTGCTTATTATCGTTAGTATTTCACTGCGCCATTCCTGGGCAACTTATCAACGAATGGTGTTGGCTGGTAGCACATTTCCGTCGATATAAACCTTCAATTCACTAGTCTTTCATAAGATCAGGATATCTCCAGTACTATGCTGCGCATGCTCAGTTACATATTCCTGTCGACTGCGCCAATTGTAGGGCCGGTAACACAGTTCACTGATAAAACGGCAGCTTCCAGGACGAAGAAGTTAAAAAGGTCTATAATGCAATTGTTCATAAGATCAGGATATCTCCAGTACTATGCTGCGCATGCTCAGTTACATATTCCTGTCGACTGCGCCAATTGTAGGGCCGGTAACACAGCCCACTGATAAAACGGCAGCTTCCAGGACGAAGAAGTTAAAAAGGTCTATAATGCAATTGTTCATAAGATCAGGATATCTCCAGTACTATGCTGCGCATGCTCAGTTACATATTCCTGTCGACTGCGCCAATTGTAGGGCCGGTAACACAGCCCACTGATAAAACGGCAGCTTCCAGGACGAAGAAGTTAAAAAGGTCTATAATGCAATTGTAACGCTACGCAACTCGTAAATTTATTGCGGTTTTCCCTTCTTTACCCTTCATTTTTCAGGCCTTGCCCTTATGGTTTTAAATGGCGCTAGTGATGGACTTGAACAAGTGTATTCACCCTCGTGTTGCCCCTCGTACCTGTGAGCCATTTTGTTCCGACTCTGTTTTTAAACATTGCGGTTGCGCTTTATATTACAACTTCTTGTTACGCCACGCACCATTACCATAGTCCTCACATTACATCTGCATTATAGCTGCCCTGCATCAGTAGGGCGTACGCTCTCACCGGTACAAAATGCTTCTTGCTGTGTCGCTAGCTGTATATATCAATCATATCATTCCTACCTGTGGTCTCTGTCAAGGCAACAGAGCATGATGTAGTGGTGCCATCGCTCACCAGCACCAACTTTCAGGTGTTTTATTTTTCCCGCCTCTGATTTACTTTCCCAGCTCCTGGACAGCCGGTAAACCTCCAAATCACTACTGTCGAAACAACGAGTGCAACTGTATCATGGGCGGAGCCGAAAGTCAAGAATGGCCCTTTGGATGGGTACGACTTGAGTGTTTGTGCCGCCAACGATTCGGCGGGCCTGTCCTGTGAGGGCGAAAACGTCACCCAGGCAGTCACTCTCAACGGTTCATCGAAAACTGAGTACACGCTCACTGGCCTCGACCCATGGACAGACTACATAGTAGTTCTGGTAGCGTTCAACAGAGGCCCTGACAATGACACGAAAATGGCAAGTCCCGAGGCAACGAAAGTCTTCCAGACGGACGCTGCAGGTGAGCCTATACTTTCATTCCACGTTGCAAGCAGTGTCAGGAAGATAAGCTCCAAATTCTCAGCTTTGCTGAACGTACAATGCAATATAGGGGGGCGAAAAGAAACTTCGCCGTAGGCGTTTTGAAAAAAAAATGCAAGAACTTAAAATCTACGGGGACACTCTAGGCAATGTGCACTGAACAAAAATTCGTGTACGTAACTTACCAAGTGCAACGCAAAGGTAACTATTCCTTTTACAATTATTTCACTGGTAAAATAAAATTTTTCGCATATTCGAGCTCGTCTCGTGACACGTGAATTCGGTCTATCGAAGAAAACTGGCGGTGCTGGTACATTGGTGTGGTAGGCGAAACAGCGCAAAAACGACAAAGACACAGAGAGACACGACAAGGTTACGCGTCATCCCCACAGCGTTGAATTGGACGCTAATGCTTTCGCTATGGTCCTATAATTGTCCCTAGACCTTTCCAAGGAGGCATTGTGTGGGCCGCACTTATGTAACTACACGACCGGGTCACGACCATCACGGATGGCTTGCCGGCAATCCACTGTTTCAATTGTAGGGACTGTTCGCCAGAATTGCACTACACTTCCGTCATTAGAAAGTGAAAATCACGGCTGTAAGTGACATTGCAGAATCAGAAGGAACTGTAACTATTGGGAAGCCATGTGTCCTCACGGCCTCTATAACCTTGCGTGAGCGAGAACTTAATTTTCTACGCATGCGCAGATAATTGTTCGGTTGGATGGCTTTATATATTGCCTCTCTTTCAAAATAAAACCAGTTGATAGTTCAGTGCAGTCCCTGTCGTGTGTCTCTGTATGTCCTTGTCTTTTTTCCGGTGTTTTGCCTAAACGTGAATGAAGAGTTCCGCCGTTCCACTGTGTTCTTGAATACAACCAAAATCTGACGAAAGGGATCCTACGCTTCTCAGGATATAACGAACAAATGCACATCCCCCGCAGGTGACTACACGGTTCAATGCTTTTAGGAACTCGAACTAATGAAAACGATTCAGCGTCATTCCCGTCTTAAAAAGGTATTTCGAGAAACAGACGTTTAAAAAAGGAGCAATTTCAAATCTGTTTCGTCAGAACGCAACGAAGAGTATTGCGCCTCTTCAGAGAAAAAAAAAACGCGGCGTCTAGTTTCGTTTTTACTAAGTGGTAAGAGATGAATTCAGCGCAATAAAAAAGTCCCTGTTTTCAATCAGTGATACTAGATGGCGCCAACAGTGGTGCCGGCACTTGCTTTACGTCTCGTGCGACGTCTCGTGCAGTTAACGTGCTTCCGCGCTATGGAAAGTTTGTCCACCCAATGGTAACAGCGCACCAATACGAGAATCTTTGCCAGGAAATAAATTCGTTTCTCCAAGAACCTCCAGTGTTTTATTGTTATTATTTCCACGGAGACTTTTAGCGCATTGCTAATTTATTGGCGGGCGAACGCTGTGTCTGCCGCAATTGCGATGTCATGCAATGGGTTTGCCCTTCTCACGAAATGCTCTTGACGCTCATGGCGAAAAAAAAGAAACCCTCAGGGGTTTGTAATTCTGAAATCTACACGAAATAGCTAAAACACTCAGAAAAAATGTCCAGGACAGATTTAATTTTAAGATAAGCCATCTTGCTTTACCACACTTGTGAGGGCGCCTTGCATTGTCGTTTGTACTTGAAGGCAATGGAGTTTGTAGGATTTCTTTTCTTCTAGGGTTCGCGAGCCATTCAAAATAATAAAACCTGAAAAATAAAACACAACAAAAATAAATGAAATAAATAACCTGACAAAGTACTTTCGGAATTCAAAATAAAAAAAAATCTTCGGTGTGATATTGGCTAAATACACTACGCTTTCCATTGAACTTGTTCATTCCCTTTTTCCTTCGGGGCCATTGCAAGATAACTGATCGCCATTGTTAAAGCAGCCATGCCAGTCCCGTTACTCCGGCGTGCAGTTTGAGACGGAACCGTAGTTATGGGTAGTCCTAACTCAATGCTAGTCAGAGGCTCGCACGACATCCTTTCCTACCCACCTCCCTCCTCCAAGCAAGAGAATTTGCGTGAGCCGCTTGCCCAACCCCCACCACGCATGCGCCGGTATTGGAAAGAGGTCACATGCAACTGCAACACTTCCGTTCAACCGCTTTACATGCTTTCTTGGTGCCTGGCGGCAAGTCTTAAATAGCGCGTCAAGGAAGATACCCTTTCGCAGTTTCAGCTTTCATTCTGTTACATGTTTCTTTAATGTCATTGCCGAATGCGTTTATTGCTGCAGATGGCACGAAACTGGCCATAACGGTGGTACACGTAGTAAGGTGGCATTCGACTCACAATGCCTAGAGCGGGAAATATCAAAAAATCGTTCAGGCTGCTTTCCAAGTTATCTGATCGGTGTATAGCCACAATATTTTTCTTGGGTTGTTCATGGCTGCGTAATGAATGTGCCAGACGCGTTTTTAACAAAATTTTAAAAGTATTTTTGGTCTTGGAAAAGCTAGAAAAGATTGTAATTTTGGCAGCTTTGACGCGATGAAGCTGCACTTGGGCTGATGCAAGCCGTGTGAAGTGCTACGAAATAATTTAATAAACCGCTCAAGTGTGCCAAAATCTCCACTCATTGCCGTGTTTTGTTTTAACCTTCATTAAAAAGGTGGCTCTGTGGCAATGATGGAACCTTGGGTTCCATCAATGGTCTCTATAGTCCTTGAACTCAGAAGAACAATAACCTTTGCAACTGAGCCACCGCGGCGGGTAAAAAAAGGTGTTGCAATGAGCAGTCGACACACTCTATCCGCGGTAGCACGATTGCAACAGGATCGCAAAGAACCCAGTTTCTGCCCTGGGGACGTTTGTTAAACGGCAGTATTCGCTCGGAGGACGCAGCGAACGACTGCTACAGCCTTCTTGGATGGGCTCCTCTGCTTCTGCGCTATCTCGCTGCGATGTGCTAATTTCGACGATATTTAAACTCGACATAGAAGTCCGATCGCTTGGATATGAAAGAATGTCTCAAAAGGCTTAATTCATGGTCCCGCATGTGGAACTGGCTTCTCAAAATAGTAAAAAAATGTCTGAAAAAACTTCGCGTAAACGGCTTGAAGCTTGCTGACCACTTGCGCTAATAAAAAGAATTCCTTATGAATGAAAGGGGTCATCATAGTGAGAAAAATCTGACACATTGCAAGTGAATTAAACATCTACGTACCCCGCCTCATAAAAAAAGGGCTCACGCGACATCACCCCTTTTTGTGAATTTCTCTCGCGCCCTCACAGGCCACTTCAGAGCCCCGCACTACTCACTCGGCCATTTCTGGACGTGAAGGTAACGCTATTTGCCGTTAAGCAGTGCAACATTTAAAATGCGGTCAGAATCAAAAGCATGAATCATCTCCGGTCTTTTTGATGCATACAGTTCTGACCCGGTAGCATTGTTCTTGAAACGCCCTTTTTACGTGTTTCAAGGCATGAAATGCCACATTAGATTTTTTCTTCGTTAGTAAGCATTCTCCATCGTGCCTTGCTCCCTTCCTACTCCTCCCATGACACCAATGTCCGAAAAATACAGGGCACCCAACAATGCTTAAGCTGCGGCGAGTACCCGGATGTATACCACAGAATTTGTACTTGCGTCCCAAGTCCCCCCTCCCGTCCATACCTCCCGCCACCTTCACAAAGTGCGAGCAGTGGCTGGCTTCCTGAGGCGCTCAAGACCAAAGACAGCTAATTCAACGAGCAGAGTTGGCCCTTATCGCCACACCTGGAGCCCCGGACTAGACGCACCTTCTGTTAATATAGTTACTTCTCTCTCTCCACCGTGCCTGTAGCCGATGTCCTCCATGTGTTCTTAGGGTGATTTTTAACGGGAAGGTTTAGGGAGCTCGGCTCGCGAAAAGCTGTCGACGGGAGGTACGAAAATATTTTGTGTGGCCGATAGGGTGATCACGAATGCCAGTCACATGGGGGAGCGAAAAGGTTTCATCTACCGCAGAGTCTACCGAGTCGTACTGCGATTTTGACGTCACCGTTCCTCGAACGAGAATGCATACCCAGCGCGGGGCCGACGCTTTCGCTCCAGGACAATGTTCGATGGTCGTGGTGACGTCCGCCAGTGCAGAAAACACCTTTGGGTCGCCGTCTTTCACTAGTGGGAATGGCTCATCTATGTCTGCTCTTGCTTGGCTATCATGATCCACCCACAAAAGCGAAGATTAAGCGTCCTACGATTTTTTTGTGGTTCGTGCTGTGACCTTAGAGCATCTGCAAAGAAACGTAGAAATGTACAACGACTGTAAATACATATAATACGCCACCTGTGTAGCAAAACGGTCTGCGAGCTTTCATGCGACTCGAATAACAAACGGTGAGAATTGACTTGAGATATGAGTGCAAATCCGGTGACGTAATTCGTTGTGGTTTATTGTTTGCGCTAATTTACGCGTAAAATGTATCAATGATTTCACATAGAATTAAGCCTGAATTGCGCCACATGCAAATCATTACTAACAATTAGTTCATTGGCTATTAAGTTTTATGAGCACCGGGTATGGTCAGTTAGAGGATCTTGGTTACAGCATGTCAGACCTAGCTCTTCTGCGTGTTTGGCTGTAGCGCCTCCTTGCACAACGAAACAGGCTGTATGCAGGAGGCTGTGCTTCGTTGCTCGCAAGTTGACGTCACTCTGTCATAAACAGAGATAAGAGCGTACGCCCCTTTATACTACGATGGTTGTGCCCATAACCTAACTTTCATATAAATGGATGCTCAAGTGAAGTGATCATTACAAAATTAGCTCGTATCGACCCGCGAAATAGCAGGAAGTGAAACCATGTGCTGTCGTGCGTGTATAGTAGCTAAACGGTAGCGCCAGCTTTGGGGTTGACGAAGTTTTGAATAAGAGAACGTTATTAAAGAGAGATAGCAAATTCTGCGTGCTGGGACTGTTCTGAAACCACGCCAGGCGCACACTTCCCGACGCGTCACGCTAACTGATAACGCTGCTATACTTGCCCGACACGCGTGGGCCAAATCAATATGTAGACATAAAGAACAGCCGCATGAAGGGGGCAATGTACGGAAATCCAGAACCATTGTTATGCACAACGTGTTTACAGCAGAAGCCGAGTAGGCAGAACGTAAACTGAACGTTTGTTAGCAGTTGTTCGCCTGAACGTTTCGTACTGCCGCTTTATTCCGCCCATTTCGGCCCTCGTGAATACAGCGGCATTTTGACACCTGTTTAGATATCGTTTCCACAACAGTCGCTTGAGATCGTATTACGTAATACCAGTTGAGAAGACGGTTGGTGTGCTTCTGTTTTTTGCGCTGATGCTGAGTAAGTTTGATACAGCGGCGGTCACTCTGCCTTCACCATCCAGAATTTGTTCGATACTTCGTGCCCCTTATTGAAAATTATTAATCGTAATAAGGTCCGCAGAGTATGCAATCATGAAACTGATGGATTCCAGCTTTTTTCTCGAAATGTACGGAGTAGGCTGACGTTTTATGAGAGCAATGTGGAGACACTCTGAGTTCACTTTTCCCACAGAGATATGGGAAATTCCTGCGGGTCTGGTGCAACCCCTTTCCGCACACGTATCGTCGAAGGTGAAAACCTGGCCATTAGTTTGTGTTTCGGGTAGTTGGCTGCTTGAATTCGTAAGCCAGATGGCAAGAAATTCAGGCCACTAATCCCAGCAACTCGTTGCACATTTACCGTTTGCAATATAGCCGTCCTATGGGCGAGGTAAACCCTTTGTACAATCGTGCCATTGCGCTCCTGGAATGAGGGATCTTTGACTTGGGGGCACGACCTGTTAGAGTAGAGGAGAGGAAATAGGTGACAATTGTTGCAAGGCCCGCCGAGGTGGCTAAGTGGCTAAGGCGTCGTGCTGATGAGCGCGAGGTTACGGGTTCGACTCTCGGCCGCGGCGGCCCTTTTTCTGAAGTAGGCGAAAAGGAAAAACGCTCGTGTGTACGAGATTTCGGAGCATGTTAAAGATCCCCAGGTGGTCAAAATTAATCTGGAGCCCTCCACTACGGAGCCCTCATCATATGCGTTGCGTCCGCGCATTAAACCCTACAATCAATCGAACATTGTTGTAAAAAAAGATTCTTCAGCGCTACTGTACGATTTTGGCCACAGGTGGAGCTGTCGCCAACTGTTTTTCTTTCTATTTGTGCAGTTCCCGGAAGCATTACCAAGTTTTCCTTTACCGAAGTGACCAATACTAGCATCAAGCTGCTATGGACCCAGCCCGATTTTCTTGGTGGCAACTTGGACCACTACAACGTCACTCATTGTAAAGTGGAGAGGTGCTCTGCACACAACCAGTACGGGCTGTATTCGGTGAGCTTGCAGGCGGACTGCAGAACACAGCCGGTGAATACGACGAGCATTCACCTGACCAACTTGGAGCCGTGGACGTCGTATGAGTTGTCCGTGGCCGCTGTCAGTGAGCTACGGGACGGCACCCACCTTACTGGCAGCGCTGCGGAGCTCTGTGCAGTTACTAAGCAAGGAGGTTGGTGTACCTTCATAACTAACACATTACCATTTTGGCAATAGTAAAATTCATTTGTGCCAACATTTCGTTGTCAAGTCATACTAATGCCTGGTGATAGTTAAAGTATGGGCTTGTCGATATTCTCAACAGTTTCTCCGTCGGGACTTACGTGTCATACAGAACACAAAAACTTGTGATAGTTGCAAAGTAGGCACGTACCCGCCGCGGTGGATTAGTGGCAAAGGCATTGTGCTGCTGAGCCCGTGGATGCGGGTTCGATTTCCGGTCGCGGCGGCCACGCCCGTGTGTTTGAGATTTCGGCGCACGTAAAGATCCTCAGGCGGTTAAAATTTATCCCGAGCCATGTGCTACGGCCCGCGTCATCGCCTGTGTAGCGTCCGCGCAGTAAACCCCACAATCAATCAATCAATCAATCAATCAATCAATCAATCAATCAATCAATCAATCAATCAATCAATCAATCAATCAATCAATCAATCAATCAATCAATCAATCAATCAATCAATCAATCAATCAATCAATCAATCAATCAATTAATCAATCAATCAATCAATCAATAAATCAACCAATCAATCAATCAAGAAAAGTAGGCATTGTTGATACAGATTTAATAATTAAATTGTTGTAGGTCAAAAAGAGTTCAGGGATACCAACCAAAAAGTAAATTTTATTTCACAAGGCCATTTTGTGGATTTGGCAGCAAACGGCAGCTAAGTAGTAACTAAGGGTAATTGCTGCCGGAAGAAATATAAATGAAAATTAAAATTAGTAGAACGCTGCCTTAAACCCTCCTTAGAAGCTCAACGGCCTCTAATAATCTGGAAAAGGCGGTATTCTAACATCATCTTCCGTCTACAATAGCATTTCTACTTACCTACGAATAGGGTCTTGCGCATATTTGTTAACAATTTTTGTTTCATTTAATATTGTTTACGAGAGTACACAGAAGTTGTCCTCACGTTTTACTAAGCTTTTGTTCCGTTATCAACAAAACGAAATCAGAAGCCATTCCCCTCTCTAAAGTTGTGCTACCAGCGGAGATGAGGTGGCAGAAGTTTTAACAAATGTACGGAGTCGTAACGAAAGTTGTGCTGCGACTAGTTCTTCCCTGACGACACCCCATCTCAGTATATGGTTTTGAAATGGGGGAAGCCGCATCCTTTCGGGGCGGAGAGGGGGGCATGGCACCTGCAAGCAGGCAGGTATTGCACAGCCGTCACGTTTGGCAGTCTTCGACGTCCCCGGTGGTCGGAAAGCCGAAATACGCGAGTAAGTTCATTTAGCAGGTTGCTGCGAGCTGAGAAATTGCTCAAGCGGCTGAAACAATACCATGCCAAGTGAACGGTAGATATCAATGCGTGAAAAGTCGGGAGAAATGAATTACATGTTGCAAAATTAGGCTACGAACAGGAGACTCGTGTCGCCTAATTTGGTTTTTGTTTGTCCGATACCCCTCAAATTTTCCAACCTGCATTCCTACGCGCAGCTCTGCTTCTGACCTTGTTGCAACTTGACCTAGCCAACACAATTTAGTGACAACGCAGGCTGTTTGCAATTTGCAGGACTGATTTTGTAGTAACCTTCCTGCAAGGCGTATATTCATACAGACGTTACTGTAAAAAGAGGCTTGTAGCTTATACATAGGTATAGACGTATCTGCAGCTTCGAGAAGTATCTACATTCTTCCGAAACCAAAGGGGTAGTGAATTGCACATTCAATTTACGGGTTTTCGGCAAAACAGACTGCAAGAACGTATTACACTAAAAACAAACAGTAAACCCCATAGTAGGAGCCTGGTAGAACTAACCGCATCCATTGCTTACCCGAGACAACCCTTATCTCTTTCTAGCCAGAGGTTTCTCCAGTGCTTTAGTACGATTCATCATCCCTGTTCCCACAATCGGCCACTTTCTATGTATATTAATTTGGATGCATATTTAGATGAGTGGTTACAACCTCACCTCAGGAATTTCTGCATTTAGTTTGGTTGAAGACCGTGTTGGTTTATATTGCGACGCACACAAAGTTCCTTGTCCGTTCTTTCTTTGTTTATCTATTTTCTTTTCGCTCTTTCATCTCATTTTGTTCACCCCACATCTTACGTAGCATGCTCTCTGGTTACTGCAGCTGTCAACTTCATCTTTCATTAAAGATATCTCCCACTTTAGACCTGTCCCTTCCTGTCTGTCCCAGATCTTTTTCTAATTTGCGATGCCATCCAATAATTTAAATTTAAATTTAATAACTAAATTTACGGGCACTTATTTTAGTTTCCGCGTTCACAAGCGCAGGCGTTGTTGGAGACCAGTACAGTATACAAAAAAGGCGCATGCACGTCTAACTTACTCACACTATAAGTATTGTAGAAGGACATTTCGTGCAAACCACTACACCCATTCTGATTTGCGCGATATTGTGTGCAGCGTCATATTTACCTGAAATTTCATTGTTTGCTAACGACCAACCTTCGCGGCATTTGTCTTTTTTTCGTGGGTTGCAGTGCCTGGCAAGGTAGCTGACATGGCTGTATCAACGACGGCAGATACGCTTCTAGTAAAGTGGAGGCGACCTGAAGCACCACGAGGCGAAATAGCTGGATACAAAATTGTTGCCTGCATCGACAGCGGACGTGAACTCCCTGGGTGTGAAGAGGTTTTTGTTTCTGGAGACAAGAGCACCGTGGAATATGTTTTCCAGAACAGGAAGCCATGGACATCGTACACGGTGACATTGAGTGCTGAAAACCGCGACGAAGATGGTGGTGTGTTAGAAGGGGAAGCCGAAATGAAAACTGTAAAAACTCTTCCAGGAGGTGAGTTCTGAATTGAAATCATGTTAAAACGGATTCCCAAAAGTGCCTTCGGTTTACCTGTGGGAATTGCAAATTTGGAATTCCGGCCATGTAATAAGTCATCATTGGAGTTAACATCAAAATCTATTCTCGATAGGTCGTTCCCAACAAACCGAATTCTAGCCCCTGTGTTTAGTTAGCAACCATTAAAAGGCTAATTTAGAGGCTGAATCCACGGAAATAAGACCTAGTACCTGAGGCACGTTGTTCTACGATGTTCTCGTCTGTCTCGCGCCACGTGACAACAACCTACGTGGCTTTCAGCACAGTCTTGAAATTCTACCTTGAGAAACACTACGCATGGTTTGGCCCGATATCATGGGCTCAAATTTTCCACAAAAGAGCCTTAACTTGTGGTAATCCGAAACCAATATTGAATAAAACGTTCCAAGCTGACCCTTTATGGATTCGGGGGCTGCTGTAATACCTTTAACCGACAATCGACTTGGCGTTGTGATCGCTACTACGTCAATAACTACTATTTTTGCAACACGAATAATGGTACTAGGCGTATGCTTATGTGACACCGGTTATTCGGGCTAGAACTGGCGTCACTTGTCTGAAGGGAAATCGATTAGTACACACAGGCTGCGGATGACTGTGCGCCTACAGTATCGGATTAAAACACGGTGTCGAAAAAACAGCTGAGAAACCGTAGTTCGCATAAAAAACAATGGTGGGTGGTTCTATGTATGAACAAACAAAACGACTGGTCACTTTCACTTCTGAAAATCTACGACTGTCTTAGTTTTTAAAATGAATTCTACCGTGTGAGTAAGAAAGAAAACAAGGAAATATTTCCGCAAGTCGAAGACGTGGCTTTGGCATTTTACCCCTTGCCGGTCACTCCTCAGAACGACCACGTGCTGTATTTTGTATGGGCGTAGGGGAGACATTCAATCTAACAAAGCATTGCCTTTACACTTTTGGCAAATATACCCACGTCTACGTTTCATGTGTGAGTTGGCCGGCTGGGTAAGTGCGGCCACACGTTTTTTCGGTGTTAGCGTTTTGTGTTGCATTGAAACCTAAAAGCCATGATTAGCTCTGTTCAGCCTCACACACCTTATGACAACGCCACAAATCTTGAAAATAAACTCAACAGACCGCAGGACTACCTGCTTCAGAACAGGGAATCGCGGGGCAAGAGGAAATCAAAGTGTTATTCTTATCCGTGCTAAAGGTGCTCAAGCACACAGGTACACAAGCACCCATAGCAACGGCAAGGGGGTTACATACACGTAAAAACGTTTCATGCGTAGAACTTCCAGCTTTAAGCTGTCACAGTCGCAATGTCACGGATGTAATTACGGAAGTGTTCCGGTGATGGAGACGGCCTGGAAAATCGGCGACACATGCGTAATAGAAACAGCGATCTCGGGAAAATATGCACGTAGGGTGACTCATCTATGCCTCCCCCTGACGAATCGGTGTTTAGATAGGAGGCAAACGGCAAGAAGGTTGAAATATTGAGAACGCTTGGGTAAGTTTGAGATTGAAGAATTATCTAGTAGACAGCATTTTTCTTTCTCCTCAAGTATAGCACTACTAACTACGCAGCTTACGTGTTTTCTTGAAATATGTAAACGTAGCCCTAATCAGTGAAAGACAATGGAGCTCTCTTGTTCTCTCCACCAAGTTCGCTTGTGTGCGGTGACGGCCACGTACCACACCACAATCGCAAAGAGCACATTTATTTCAATTTGGTATAAATTTAAAGCGATGAGAAACAAATGATATTTTTGTTTGTGAAACAAGATAGTCGAAGTTTTGTTCATCAAGTGGAACTGTTTAATGTTTCTGCACCATCGATTCACACAAGCTCCACGTGGAAAGCATTTTTCTTTGCTGAAACTGTGCACGCCATGCTTGCTTACAGCGCTTACAACTGCTCGTTTAAAGCGAAACAAATCAGTACGTTCCTTTCTATGGGAGTGGAGGACCATCCGAGCTCTTTGTGGATTTTTGTCGACACAACCTCGCACCCGAACCACGTCGTTGCGGCGGGGAAGCCTTCAGCTAGATTTTAACCCAGTGAAATATTGTGTTTCCCACCTGATGGTATGCGTTGTTTCGACGGGAATCGCGCATACCTTTGACCATTTCGACACGATCTTCCTCGGTGTCGCCTTCCGCCGCGTTCACGCCAATTGCCGTTTATTCTTTCGTTATGAGTAGGCTTTACGGTGCAACACATTGTGTGGGCAAGGCAGCTTACAAAGACTAAGCTTACACAAGCTTTCGTGAAGGCGGTTTCACTTCTGTACAAAAATGCATTTCTTGGAAGGCAGTTTTTCAGGGGTAGTAAAGCCATCTTACAACAGACATTTGAAGCGTTGGATGCACAAATCTGGGCGACCGGAAAGACAGTGTTGCGAAATGCGTTGGAGGGAAGGAACGTGTGTCGGTCAACGCAGAAAAAATGCGGAGGAATGAGGCTATTACAGGTCTGCCATAAGGAAAGGCATAAAAGGGAAGTACAGAGTCCAATTCTTGCGCTACTGATAGGTGTTTCCCACATGCACGCTCATATTGCAAAAAAGAACGGATTTTTCAGCACAAACGTTAGGCATTATACCGGAAAGGAAAGGACGACCAACTTTTCTCAATGCTTGATCCAATAATCTTACTCTGTTAAGTAATCTTCACGCTGAATTCCTTCGGCGCGCACACTTACAGCTATTATACCAATCGTCATCACGATTTCAGGATTTCCGATCGTCATCGCAAATGTAGAAGTAGCCGAAATTTTGACCGTACGCACACCTGATGCTGTTACACTTGGGATTATCAACAAGGGTGTCGAGCAACTTAATGGAGCGGGTTGCTTGAACAAAAAAAAGGCAAAGCGGCTGGTTGAGCTGAAGACTCAACACAGGAGACTGCGCCATCTCGACACTCCAAGCAAAGTTAGGAAGCTACGAACTGCTTCCGAACGTCAATAGGTGTCGCAACGCTCAAACCCATTGTCAGCGTTGCTATCGATCCATGGAAGAACAACTGTTTCAGGAAACGACTGTTGAAACGAACTGCCAGCTGTCTAACTTCGGTTTGCCTAGCAGAAATGGCGGTTTCTTTCCGTCGTTTCATCGAAAGCGGGAAGGTTTAAAATTTCGTCTGCCGGTATCCACATTCTCTGCTTCAAATTTGGCTTCTGGAATCAAAGCTGCGCTACGTACAGTGTTCATGTTCTTTGTCTAGCAGCCTTTAGTGCGCCCTTTATGACTCGTAATCACATCGCGCTCACCATACATTCCAGATTTATGTGGAACCACTACAAAACCATTTAAACCAACCGTTTTCTGCAACATCTATAAATTCCCTAGCTGAAAACACAGCGGAGAAGTCAAGATCACCCTGTGAGCAGTTGTACAGTATGCGTGGCACATGCTATGCAAATTTTGGTAGACCTTAGTGACTATTTGCGATTACACTCACGGTCTTCACCTCTCAGAGACTTTGCAATCTTCGGCTAAGACTAAAAAGAACATGCTCGAGTATGTAGAAATATTCCTTCACCAGTTTCGCATATTAACGAACAGAGACGTTTCCAAATGTCTGTTACTTACACCGTACTTCCGTTCTGTCGAAGTTTCGTCATCTTGCGGCCCCGTAATCACGTCACAAAATCACATGAATCATTGACGTGCACATACAAGTTTAGCGTGGCATCACCTTCGTCGTACTTGTTTTTATTATGTCAAAAAAGGTCGCTTAACAATTACTTCAAAGCATTCACTCCTACGTAACTAACCCCCGTTTCCTACGTCTTCTAACATGAACTGGTGACATGAACTGGTGTCAAATTGTTTTACTCAGACTAACCGTGTAGACATGACATACGTTACACTCACCCGGTCGAATGTACGTACGGTCGCGTGAAGGCTTGTGTGCTATTGTGTAATTACAAATATTTACAAAACAGCACAAGTGTCACTCTAGAGGTTATAGGACAACTTTTTCTTGTGACGATTAAAGGTTGTTCAGGAAAGTGTTTTAGACAAACACATTTTTCTTTTTGGGCTAAAAACATAAAAAAGGGTTCTTCAGGACGGGACAGCGTTCTATCATGGTTCTATCAGTACGCAGTTCTTTGTTTAAAAACGTAAGCAGCAGCTTCTTCAGGTCGGGGCAGCCTTTAAAAATAGAGAGATCTTTATGGCTGAAACATAATAAAAGCTCCTTCAGTTCAGGACGGCGTTTTCGAAAAAAAAAACACAGTTTCTGGGGTAAAACACACAAAAAAGCGTAATTTAATTAGGTCGGGACAACGCTTTACAACAACGTTGTTTGTTGGCTGAAAACATAGCGTCATCAGTTCGGGACCGCGTGTTAAAAAGACACAGTTTGTCGGCTAAAACATGAAAAGATTTTTTCTTCAGGTTGGGACAGCGCTTTAGAAGCATAAATGTTTTGAATAAAAACACAGAAAATAGCTTGTATAGCTACGTTAGTAGGTTAGTAAACTGAGGGGTAATGGCCTGCAACAGGATACAATCACCACTGCTGTGTACCAACTGAAAGCTACGTTTCACCCTTGGTAATGTTTGGATCTGAACGAACTTCAAAACAGCCCTTCAGACGTTTGTGATGCGGCAGTTGACGAGACAAAGACTAAAACTGCAAATATTTCACGCTTAACTAAGGCGGGATAAAATGACTGCGCGGAAAAAGAAACGAAACGGTAAGCGTAAATGTGAACAATGTATTTTCTATGCAGAATGAGAATTGTACGATTTGGACCCCAGATGGCACTTCGAATTTGTGAGAACAAAACCCCAATTCTTCAAGAGCTTTATCATCCGCTAGAAGTTGCCTTGAGTGCAAACCTACAGCTTTGAACGCTGTATACAAAACCGATCGTAAGTTGATTTCCGGTCTGATCGTTCCTACAGCTCCCTCAGAGCCCCTGAACGTGGTTGGGACAGCGGAGCGTGGAAAATTCGTCAATGTCAGCTGGGAGGCGCCCTCAAGCCCTCGGGGACCCTTGGATGGCTACAGCGTCTCCTGGCTCATATTCGACTGGCTGGGGAGGTTGACTGGTCGAGGCTCACGTGTCACGACAGAGCTTAGTGCCTCCATCGCGAACTGGAAGCCGTACTCCAACTACACTTTCTACGTGAAAGCGTTTCATAAGCTACGGGACGGTGGCTCCTTGTATGGCGGCGAGAGCTCGGTGACGATCAGGACGGCTGTGGACGGTAAGCTTTCTGTGTTTTCTTTAATTAAGTACTGGCACCAACGAAATTATAAAAAAAGTCTGAACGTACCTCTTTTCTGCCCTCCCCTCTCTTGGGCGCTTTTAGGAAACTCTTTCCCCCGCCTTAACAGATTCGCATGAAGTCGATTTTTTATGCTGGCTAAACACTCTATTTTCTAATAAATAGCTTCTCTCTCTCTCTCTCTCTCTCTCTCTCTCTCTCTCTCTCTCTCTCTCTCTCTTGCAGATTTAGCAGTCTACGAATATCGGGCTTTTTGAAATTATTTTCCCTGAAGGAATTGCCTGATGTACGGAAATAGGAAGGTGAAGTTCTGTGGTTGCCTGAACTAAGATCTACCCAATTTTGGAATATTTTCACTGTAGGCCTGTGCCCTGCTAACACTTTTAGTACTGTTCACCCCCTCTCACTGAGGCATAAAGAAGTTGCAGTGGCGACAGATTAGGATATCACCAGCCCGGTCGGCCCCGGCAATGAGCCTCATGGAGCACATACAGTAAATTGCATATTTATATCTCCCTGGTGGTGATATAAATATACCACCAATGGGACTGTTGACAACGCAGATTTTCCTGAAATGGTTTGCACGAATTTTACGCTTTGCGTTAGTTTGTTTATGATGATGATGAATATTTTGCGTAGTCCCATTTGGCTATGTTTTCCGAGAATGTACCGAGTATATCTTGCTCGGTATATACGGGCTACTTATCAAAATCAACATTTCGCTCCAGAAACAACATTTCGCCGGAAGCAACGACCCCAATTATGTCCTCTTGTCCGTACGTTCACCTGTACGCAGAAGCAGTTCTTCGTAGTTAAAATGCTTAAAATGCGTCGTCATGGTACCGTGATGCCCGAACTGGTAATTGCAGCCATTTGCGTTTTGCAGACAAAATATTTTACTCGCACTGCGGAATACAGGCACCCATGGTGATTAAAAACGTTAGTGGGTGAACGCAGCTCACCAGCATATAACATGTGCGCGCCCTCCACTTCTTAACAAGCGGGAAGTGTCACCTCCAAGATCAGAAGGAATTATCAGGAAAACTCTAATTAATGATGTTTTAAATAAAGATTTAACTGCTTACCTTTCTCTTTGGTGACACAAATGGTCGTTATATATTTTCCTAATGCACACAAGACGTTACTAACCTTAGGCTTGATTTCCTTTTCGCTATTGAATAGAAACAGAGAGAGAGAGAGAGAGAGAGAGAGAGAGAGAGAGAGAGAGTTTTATTGAAAGGTCGGCCCGAGCCACCCAACTTTGGTCTTCTGCTTCGCGCTTGGGCTAGGGTACCAAAGTCAAACATTTAAAGAAGGCATGGATATAGAGCTTATGAGAAATGACAGTGAAATAATTCTTGGAACTACATACACTCAATGCACGTTTAACATGCAACAGCGCCCGGTAACCGACTGTAACAGTCCACTTTGCCCTACATGGTTGTAGTCCTTATGAAAAGATGAAGAGGAAAAAGAATAATTCGGCCGCAGTGTATGACTGGCCGTGAACAGAGCCTAGAATCCAGAAATGATCGCTAAGATATATCAATACCGCCTTTAAGGAACAATTTTGTCTTCAAGCATCAGCCCAGGTGCAGGAAAGCATTTGTGCCGACAGAGGGTGAGTTTAAAACCATTGCAGTGCTACCTCAAGATCACTTCGCTCACTAGTGAACCTCAGAAAAATACCAAGCAAATATTCAATTGTTTCTTGACAATAACCGGAAAGCATTCCTAGCGTTTATTGCGTCCCATCCATATGCAGCTACTTCAGGGTAAAATATACTCCGATTCGATGTTTTTCTCGCAAAAAAAGCTGTGCTTGTAATTTACTGAATGACTGCTTGAAGACTTGACAGTCGACCGCCAAAGCTGACACGACCAAATATGGGGAAATGTGATACGAAAGGAACTCGAGTTGCGTGCCTATTTTTATTCCAAAGGAATTTTATTGCTTTGCGAACCATAAACCTGGATGGGGCACTCTAAATTGGAAAATAAATATAAGCACAGAAATGTTTACAGTCCATTTAAATGCAAGTTAGGGCAAGCTGCAAAGTCATAGTGAGCTGGTGTCTGGTATCCTTCATTCGAAAACACTTTAAAATCTCTTTAAATTGGGAAAAACTATCATTGAACACATCTCAATCGACCTATAAATTCTGGAACTTGTAAGAAAAGTTAAAGAGCACTGTGATAACGTGGACACAACAAATGAGCGTCGTGCGGAACACTACTATTTTCAAAAGCAAAATACTCTTTGTGTGTTTTGCACTGAGCTAACGTAATGGTAGTATCATCATTATCAGTCTCCTTCTCCTCCGCCCTATCATCATCATAATCATCATCATTATTTCATTCTCGTAAGGTATACGAATTACTCATCCCTGTGCCTAGCGGTTTTTTAGAGGTTTGTGTTTTCCGCGCAGTTTACATCCCTTCCCGAAGCTGAAGTCATGCCACTGGCAAGGTTGAACTCCATAGTTCCGAGTAAAGCTCTGTTGTTGTTAGATAAATATTTCTTACAGAAAAAATACAGGTGTTTCAAATGAAATCAAGAGGGATGTTTCAGAAAAAAATTTCGACATTCATTTCTGTTTACGCATATCGTTTCAGTTCCGGGACCACCAATGCTGCAGTGGGATGTCGGATCGAGGTACGCGGCCGTCTACTTGGGAGACCCTGAATATCCAAATGGGCCAGTAGACGGTTTTTTGTGGTGCTACTGTACGGCGTCGGAGGTTTGCATACAGAACACCAGTCACGGTGCAACTTGTATTGGGAAGGAGCAAACATGCCTTAAGCAGCTCCTGCTGCTGCACAAGCTCCGTCCGTGGACGGAGCATAAGTTCGCTGCACGGGCTTTCAACCTGGACTCGGAAGGACACCAGCTAAAAGGAGCGTACGCCGAAGTGAGCTTCAAGACTGACCCTGCAGGTACTGTGATTGTTTCTAGAATTAATTTGTGCATGACTGGTGAACAATTATTTTGCCTGCTGCCAATAACACAGGCCTAAACAAGTTCTTTACGGGCACATCTTTTAATTTTCCCCTTGTCTTGTTTTCCTGCCGTCGGCCTCTGTGAAACCGAGAGAACGAAGGGGACTCCGCAGACAAACGAGATAGAACGAGCAGGAAAGCAGAGGAGACATATGGCGAAAGTGGGAGGTAGATGAGGCGAGGCCGCTCGAGACATGCTCATAGGCAGTGACGTGCTACAGGATAACGCCAGGGTATTCGCCCCGAGATCGAACACAGTCAGCCCCTGGCGGCGCCGGGACGAACCGCTCCTAGTGTGGATGGCGCTCTCGCGTAGTCTGCTCGTTCACGTTGCGCGCGACGCAAGACTCGGGCTGCGCGCGATAAAACAACCAATATGTGTACTTGTTTGGCAGTAAGTAATGACGTAGCTACCTCTGGTTGCGCATTTCCTCTAGAGACGCGATAATCAGCGGCCGTTGCACTGGTTTAATTCCGCGAAACATCTTCGCCGTGGTGAAACGTGTTATAAACATTGCTTCGACACATTGCACTTTTCTTATTGATGAGTGCAGTCGTCTGCCCTTTCGGGAACGTCAGAGGGTGCTTTGTGGAGGTGGCGTGGTGGTTATATAAAGGGCAAAAGTTTAATACACGAAACGGGTAAGAAGCGACAACACCTGTGCATACCCGTGCATTTGCCACACCCTTGTAAAATTGCGCTGTGTCCACATAGAAAGAAGAAACAAACGAAAACACTTACACTGCACCCGAGCCGTGCGCTATCGCCAATACATTACCGGGGACGCATTGTACACTCGGAAGCGCCTCTGTGATGCAATTCTTCCCGTACCTTTTCGAAAATAAATACCATTTTTGGACAGTCATTTCTTATGACTGTGTTGCTAATTTTACGCAATATATAAAATACATTTCTGTGGAGGCGCAAGAGTGCTTCGGAGGGATTTCTCAGTAAAATTAGGCAGTTGTGAGTTTGCGCCTGTCCTGTGGCATTTCATGTGTCATTTTTATTTATCACATTTGAAATCCCGACATGAATCAGCTTGTCCAGAAATGTGTTTCACTCAGCATAACCAAATGCCTAATACGGTCACCTCTTAATCTCTTAAGGTTAACCTAGGTTCAAAGAGGGAGGAAAAATTCCGTAATATAATGCACGTTGTTGCCCACATGTGTGGAGGGTGTGTGCCGTGACTCGTTGGATTTTTTTATTTTTCCGGCAATGCTCGCTTTCAGTTAAATTCTGAAAACGACGAGCAGCAATTCCTGGACAATACCGGGCAAAAATGGGGTTAATCAGTTTTGAAAATACCGGCGTCTACTCGTTGAAGTTCTGCTTTTTCATCGCTACGGAACACGACACCGAGCTTATTTTCAATTGCAAGTGATACTGATAACCAACGTTTGGCTTTTCGCGTTACATGCAATCTATCTCGCTGCGCTTTGAACGTTGGCAGAACACCCCCCCACTCCCCCCTCGAAAAAACGAAAAAAAAAATGCACAGAAAACTTATATATAAAGGAAAGGTTAACTGTGCATTTTGTTTTTAGCCATTTTGATCAAATCCTCAAGAATTAAATGCCAAGACAAAAGCGAGGTTCAGTTAACAACACAAAGTAGTTACCGGGAACCCGTTGCGCTGTTTTGTAACGATAAATAAAAAAGGAACGTTTTACTGAATCTGCAACAGGGAAACTTCATTTGTCATCTTTATGGTTCGTAAGCGACATTACCCAAAATGCAAACACATCTCGCTGTTCTAGGTACCTGTTAGATTTTAAGCGGGACGCAAATGGTGAACAGTGCAGCCGTAACAAAAATTCTTCGCTCACTGTGAGGTCCCAGAATCTTTGTTTACACACTGTAAACCTGCTTGTCACTTTGCAAGTGAAGCTAAACATGAGATGTTGATTCTACTGCGCGCGTTAGAAATTTAATTCACAAGTTCATTTGCGGCGAAAGCCTTAAGTAAGCGATCCGACACCGTGTTTCATCAAACCTGCCTCCAGAGTCGCTAAAATTTCGTTTAATTCAAGCTGCACGCATAAGACCTGTGAGAACGGTTGCATTTATATCTCTGCGCTGGTTGGAACTCAGTAATTTTATGTGGCCCTTCGAACACACAAAAAAAATATTATAAGCTCTAAGAAAAAATGTCCGGGTAGTTAAGTGGTGTTACCATTTCAGGGCATCCCACAACTGCAAGAATGCGTCATGCTACGTGTTGCCGCTTCCGTGCTACACATTGAACGTTGAGGAACCTAACTACAGCATACCACCCTTGTCTTCGCCTGTAGTGCGCACATACGGCGCGAAAAAGGCACGAAGCGCGCCCACAGTGTGCATTCCTCCGGGCCGCTCAACAGAGCATCCACACTAGCAGCGCGACGCTGTCGCCACCTACATGTCGATCTCGCAGCGAATAGAGCGCCCCGTCGTGCGTTCTCTGATAGTGTGCTACCCGAGAAAAGGCAGCTATGTGCCGTCGCCAACGGACTTTGCAGTTTGCGCTGCGCTCCAATTTCGGGTAAGAAAGTATCGTATTCGTCAGCAAAATATTTTTCTCAAAAGGGATTAGAAAAAGACGGAATTTCTGCATTTCTGTCTCCGCGCTACATAGCACGGGAAGGCTGTGAAAGATTTGAATTTCTAGTTAGGTAATGTTGGTAGAGCTTGTAATCTGCTTTATTGGCAACGTCGCGCGGTCAAAAGTTACGCGAAGCGCATTCGTGTATACCCGCCTGGGCTTTCAAGACACTGGGTGTGTTTTAACCGCAGTCGCCTTTACGGTTGTTGCGTGACCAGTCAACCCTTGGGAGTGTCAGGGCACCTGTTTGATAATGGGATGTCATGTTCCCAAAGGTTATTGTGGCCACCCGAATAGTAATGGCTGCAGGTAACGTCATTGTAAAAGAGAGTGACTGTGCCTATTTAGTACGCTAGCAACGTATAATAGAACGGTCACAGGTGATAGCTTTGAGTAGCGTGTTCATTACAAATAAAGAAATAATAGGTTGCAGTTTTATTATTGAGCACAGGAGGTATTGCTTTTAATTCCCGCTACGTAGCACCATGGTTACTTGTAAACACAGCTTTCTTAATGACTAAAATACTATAACTCCCTTAAAGATTATGCTCGCATAGGGAAAGAATCAGCGTTATAAAATTAATGTACTCGTCCAAGGTGTTGAGAATTGATTGGGCGCGCAAATATTCAATAATCGGATTATGCTAACACTTCCTTCGCATTGGCTTTTGGGTGTAGCTACAAAGATAAAACAGCCTAATGATGTTTTCACATTAGGAAGGGCAGCGTTAAATTAGTGTTTTTTTTATTGTCCCTGAGATCTTTGAGACGTCATCGTGTATGTCACTTGCTTGCCTCTTCCAACTTCGTGTTCTATTCGGCCAAGTTTCTAATATTGTTCGTTCAGGCAACATTTTCGGATCAACCTAAAAAAAATTAACATCAAACCGAACAAATGTATTAGGTAGCTTATGCTCTCCAACTTTATTCATGCATATTTCATTATAAGTTCTTATAACATCACATGTATGCACTCGTTTGAGTAAATTGGAGGTCAACAGTGTTATTGCGCGGAAAAAGTAATTCTTGTTCGCGGCAACTACACGTCCGGATCAGCTGATTCCGGAAACAGCAAGTTACTGATAAGAGTCCTTATCCCGCCACATTTAATATGGCATGCGATATTTAAAGTGCAGAGCCTAAACTAGCACTGATAAATTTATGTGGGCCACGGAGACAGTTTCTCACATATGATCCTATAATTCCTTGTATCCAATGTTTAAACTCATTTCTTACGGCGCGTAATTCAAAGGATCCTACGCCATACTTGGGCGTAAAAACAACCGTCCTTTAACACTTGTTTCTTCGGTATTTGCCACTATTTAGGATTCACGCCACACCAGAGTATACTTAGTTGAAAAATTATTTTATTCATTGTGCAGCCTTCAAAAGCTCCCTGTATGAACAAAAATACGAACTGAAGGCATTAAAATAGCTCCACAAATGCGGTTTGAATCGATATGAAGAAACAAATTTGAAGTATCAGTTAGAAATACTTCAGTTCGTAACAGCTTTTTATATTCACGCCAGACACAGGCTTGCTTTTAGGGAAAAATGTAGGCAGAAGCTGTAACACTTATCACGGGGGCTAGCGCTTTTTGGATTCCAGCCGAAACATTTGACACGGCTTTGGGCACTATTCGAGCGGCTCCCGCCGCCACAGTATCCCTAAATTTTCCTAAAAGAGAACGTGACTTAGGTGCAGAAGCTGGATTCAAGGAGATAGAGCTCGAAACGGGCTCAACCATATCCTATCCGACTTCGTCGGGGACATTCAGGCCACTTCCTATCACTTCAATACAGCAACCATGCCTCGTTTTTGCAGCTGCCGTAATAATTCTGACTGCCATTCAATTTAGCTATTTATTTCATGCGAAGAGCCCTTTGCTGCTTGTAATTCAGCTTAGGGCTTGTCCTACCTTATTCATTTAGAGCGAAAGATGGGAAAAAGACATTCAACATGCTTACGTTATGCACTGATGTGATTGCTGCTTGCGACGTTGATAATCGTATAACATTTTTCACATTATGAAAATACGTTTGGCCCGTGCATATCCACAAATTCGTCTTATTACGCGTTAGGCTATTGGCATATCCATCCAGCTACCGAAGAGCACTGCAATAGCACGTCCTATTATTTAATCTATTCTATTAAAGGAAAATATTCGGTTGTTTAATGAGTGCAGGGGCCTCCGAGGTGCGGTTTGTGTCTTCACTGAATTTTACATCCAAATCAGTGAGGGAAATGTCTCCGTTGGCATACTGCTGAGCCGTTAGGGCGTCGTAGCAACAACCAGGTTTATTGTCTTTCGGAAGCATTCGACAAGGCGTTTCAGAAGATACGCTGCTTCCACGCTTTGAAGGTTTGTCAAATTTACGCCACGCAGACGCGTGCACACACTGCTCAGTGAGGATAGCTGATACACAGATGACGTCAGCTGTGAACGCAATCGACCGGAGATGGCAATTCATATTTTAGAAAAAACTTAGACTACAGTGGACAGTGGGTCGGTGTACATAGAGCCACCTTCTTTATTTACAAGAGAGGATGTTCTCGTTGGCATGGTGTTGACATCAGCATTAACACCTTGCGGGCATGGTGCTGAATCAGACGACTGTCGGCTTGGTCCGGACACGCCTCTTACGGCGCGGGGACGAACCTAGAAAGCTCGAAAGGTGTGGCTGAGTCGGCTGGCGGTTAAGCCTCTCCTAGGACGCGCAGGGCCTTCAACCACTGCGTACATCTCGGCTAGTGAACATTACGATTCTAAGCGGTGCTGGCAAGCTCATCTGACACGTTCTACGGCCCATAAAAAGGCAGAAGCGTGGTAGGCCGATTCGAAAAAGGTATCGAGAATGCCTAACCAACGATAACGCCGGATACCATCCTGTTGTTGGACGGAACCGAAACCAAAATTGGTTTGAAGAACACCAATCTTGGAAATCGTGCAATGCATCGCAAAACGAAGGCGTAACTGCTGTAGTTGTTAAGGAGCCGCCTATGTCGCAGGCTACTTTTCTTCTTTCGGGCTTTATAAATTAAATATTGCTGTATCTACCGCAAAAATAATAAAAGGTGTGTTTGTTTGAACCAGTCGCCGAAATGCAAGCAAAAACAGAAGTTAGAGAAACTTCCGTGTCACATTAAAGGCAAACCTTAAAGTTTAAATTGGGAATATCAGTGGAGAACATATCTCACGTTTTTGAATGATCTGATCAACTCATCGTTCCGCCCAACGAATAATAGAGGCATGCATTGGAATCCACTTCGTTCTGGCTTGAGCAGCATGAAGACATAGCCTGAGCGTCATGACCACTTAACCTCTCAGTACGCTCAAGTAACGAGCACACGAGTATATCAACGACAAACGTGTTTGGTTTTATGACTGAGCGGAAGGGCACTGATTTTTTGCCGCATGGACACAAGCCAGCCGGGGATGAAAAATTTTTCTATACGTTAAAAGTCCTCAGGTTCTCTAGAATAAACCTTAGTGTGCTGCTAAAGCGGGCCCCAAATATTAGGTGTAGTTTCGGCGCTTTAAGTACCGAATCCAACTTAAGCTTCGCCACGTACAACGAAGCACTTGACTTTCAGTACATGCCGCGTACCCTTGTGACGAGCCGCGTATGCGCAGTACGAACAAGTGACGCGAGTTCGTGTCCGACCTTGGTATAGAAAGACCATTGCTCGTCGTGTGAGCGTTTTGGTTTGTCTTCCTGCCACGTTCGGCGCCCGCTCACACGAGCTTTATCTAATTTTGTCGGTGTGCTCAGGGAAAACGGCGCATGCAGCTACGTTTCTTCGTTTATTTTATTTTGTGCTGAGCGCTCAACAGGATGGCCTTTCCATGTAAAGGTTGGTCACGAACTCTTGTAACTTGTTTCCACCGCACATATGCGGCCCATCCCCAGGATCCGCGGCATGTACCGAAAGCCACGCGCTCCATTGTTCGTATTTCAATGTATCACGAAAGTACACACAAGGAAATTCACCCAGATTTGCTCAACCGGAAGCAGGGCACAGGACAATGATAGCATGTTTTGATCGCCTGCGACAACATAGATGGAGGCAGTGAGAAGACGCCTGTGTCTTGACATCGAAGCGCTTAGCGAAGCTGTAAATATTGCTGCGTATTCCGTCGCTTGTAACGCTATCACTCTGCGCTCTGTCCTTGTCAATTTATTGTTTGATTGACGCCGTTGTCATTCCTTGACCAATGCCGCTAAGTAATCAGGGAATAAGGTTGGAATGAAGAAAGGGGTTTGTAATGTGGGGTGTATGGCATTCCGTTGCATAGTATATCAATTCCTTTGAGGATGAGCCTACATCATGGGGACATAATCTCAGCGAAGGTGCTTCTGGCACGAGCTGCTTACCCGCTCGGCATAGCTATAGTCTGCTCAATAATGCGCCATTCAGCGCGCTTCCGCTTTCACAAGCAAACAGGTCCAACAGCATGCTCTTCAGGGGCTTTTCCTCTCGACGTTTATGACTTGATTGGAACCGTTGATATCAGCGTATTCGCGAAGATCGACTAAGGGAGCAACAACGTTGTTTGTCGCAGAAGGTTAAGGGGGAAGCAGGAAGAGGAACTCAGTTCCTGTGTACAATAGGTCTTCGCTACCGTCTCAGCTGAGCCCCGGATGTTGTCCTGAAGGTCATGAGCTCCACATGGTCGTTACAATGAATATTCAAGTTAGGGGGCGGCGGCGGCGATTAACACAGCCTCACAAGATGTGGTCGAGATAAGCTCCCGTAGGGCATAAATGACAAGCAGAGGAGGCATAGATAAAGTTGTCGAGCGGAGGCTGGGGGATTATTGGTGTTTGCACAATATTTAGGCTCAGTGCTCTTAACAGATGTTACAGTAAAGAAAGAGCGCTGTATCTGTTTTTTTTTTGCGCGTGCGTCTTGTGGGTATATGTGTTATGTGCGCTGTGCGCAAAGAAGGGAAAGATTGCTGGGTGGGCGACGTGGAGACGTCCGGCAATTTTACTCAAAAGGTCCGTAACGCGTTCGTGTACTAAATTTATATGCGCAAGCAGAAACCTGAACAAGTCAAACCTTCCAAGGCATGTAAGAAGAAGAACGTCATCTACGTTTCAACGCTGCACGTAATTTATAACTCGTCTGCAGTGCTAAAATACCGCATGGGAGCAGGTAAACCTGCAACTCATAAATGGAGGTTATTTTAACGTGTTTACTAACGATATGGTAGCCGATAGAACATGATGTTGTTGGGAGTTGGTGTTGCATTAAAAAATCTCGCGTAAAAAAACAGAACACTGTAAAACGAAGAACGGGGGCAGAGTCATAAATTGTTTTTTTTTAAACTAACATGAATATATACACATCTTTCCTCATCCTCCAAAAGGGAACCACGTTATTGGAGAATCACTGATAAATTCTGTGTCACGCACTCATCACTGATATGAAAAGCCAGTTAGGAAACGTTTTGGCTTTAGTGTTTATGAATGCCAACTCGGAACATTAACCCTGGTTTGTTTAAACGGAGGTACAGATTTTATGGTCGCAGAGACCTGAATCCAACACGGAAACAGAAATGAAGTGTATGCAGTCTTTGGTGCTAAACCTACAAATCTGCAACAATATTAACCGAACGCTTCTGGTATCATTCATAATGACGCATAACAATATTGCATGTAATTTTGCGGGACAGGCTGCGGCTAGTCAGAGCGTTCAACGCGATACTTTAATCTCTACAACTCACAAGTCCTGTCTGCTAGAGCGGCGCTTTTGGTGAAACTAGTAAATTTGGAGAAAAAAAAAACCATAGGCTTCATGGGGAACGACCAACTTCACAAGTATGCGTAGTTTGAGGGATATGTTTTGCCGGTATTCCTATTGTCACTGCAGAAAATTCACAAAAAAATTATAATATCAATTTCAGCGTGACACTGTCCGGCAAAAAATGTTGTGAAGAATCTTCAAGCATATTATTCAAGCAACCAATTTAGCACCGAATGATAGTATAGGTGGTGTTATCGCCTCCCATATTAGCGATCACCTGCCGATATTCCTACTTACTAGGTCCTCTCACCAGACGATTGGCGTAAAACTCCCTGATAATCGAAAGATTCAAAACATCAATCAAATAACACTTGAAACATTCCGCTCTAAGCTAAAAAAACATTAATTTGGACAGTATATATGACGCGGATACACCTGATCAAGCGTACGGCAAATTCTTATGCCTGTTTAATGAAGCCTACCATGAGTCTTTCACTTTAATTAGTATTACAAAAACCAGTCGATTACGCAAACCTTGGATTTCGAACTTTTGCCTTAAGCTGATAAAAAAGAAAAACAAACTCTTTAAAAAAGTTCTTGTCCACAAGGAGTCCTCTTGACTGGGAATTATTTAAACAACAAAGAAACAAGACTAATACATTCCTTCTTAATGCGAAAAGGGAATATTTGTTTAATTTTTTCACATGGAATGCAATGCAAAGGCAGATGTAGTATGGAAAAAGATAAACGAATTATTGAATTCTTCTCCTGCGGCTCATAATATAGTTGAGATAACTGTAAATGATATTCTCCTGAAGGGCAGCGAATTAGCAGAAGCTTTCAATGATTTTTTTGTTAACCTTGTGAACACTTGGCATCATCCCGGGGCTGTTAATCTAATTCATAGTAATAAAAATAGTATTTACTTGAACCCTACGAGTGAAAATGAAGTTATAACGACATTTAACCTACTTAAGAATAGTAACGTCTGTGATGTGGACGACATACAATTAAAACCCATTAATTATACATTCGATATAATTGCAGCACCACTAGCCCATATTTATAACCTAGCAATTACTACTGGCAACTTTCCTAAAAGGATGCAGCTCTCTAAGGTAATTGTCCTTCACAAAGGTGGTGATCAAAACAATTTTTCTACCTATCGCCCATTTACATTCTTCCTGTGTTCTCAAAAGCCTTAGAAAAAATTATACGTGGTAGAATCAAAAACTTCACCTCTAAATTCAATCTAATAACTAGTGCTCAGTACGGCTTCCGTAAAGGCAGATCAGCAGAACTTGCATTATTAAACCAAACAGAATTAATTTTAAAAGCTTTTGAAGAAAAACAATTTATAGCTGGTGTATACGTAGATTTTTCAAAGGCATTCGATCGCCTGAATCACACAACGTTGTTAAAAAAACTAGAGCTGTATGGAATACGGGGTATACCACTTCAGCTTCTCAGAACCTACCTAAACTTTCGTAAACAAGCCGTAGTGATAGGTGATTCCCTCTCTTCGTTTAAAAGTGTGAATGCTGGTGTTCCACAAGGTAGCATCCTAGGCCCCCTCCTGTTTAACTTCTACATCAATGGCATAATTAAGATTAGTGCGAAACCAACATTTGTTATATATGTCTATGACACGACAATACTGTTCCGAAATTCAAGCACAACGACACTTCACCTAGAAATAAACGATTGCCTTGACAAATTGCACTCTTGGAGCAAGTTAAATTCATTGGAGATAAATGTTGACAAAACGAAGGCAATTTAATTTTCGCCCAAACAATCATGCGCTGTGTTAGAAGGAAGTCTTCTCGGTAACAACATTGTAGACGTAGTTGACTCCGTTAAAGCTCTTGGTGTCCATTTTCACAAAAACATGTCATGGGATCTGCATATCAATCAGGTTATTTCCCGTATTGCAAGGTCTGTTGGCATTTTAGCAAAGTTTCCTTTCTTTTTAGCGCATCAGATCAAACTAAAAATTTACAATGCCCTTTTCTTCTCTCACATAATTACTGTGTCCTTGTTTGGGGGAAAACCACGATAACGAACTTAAATCGCCTACTTGCACTTCCAAAGGAAGCTGTTCGACATATAGCCAATGTAGATTACCACGCGCACACTAAACCGCTTTTCCATCGTTTCAATTTAGTTTCTACTCGCTATCTTTACTCATATCATCTAGCGATGAGATAAAAAGGATTAAGAACGCTGAAAATTTATTAGTGTCCCTTGCAGATCTGACCAACCGGATGCCCATATACAAAACCTGTAACAGAGAACCTTGCGTAATACCTTTTTCGAGAACTTCCTATGGGGAACAAATACTTCGCTGTTCTCTCCCTACGCTCATAAATTACCGGCACAAAGAGACGATAATAATAGAAAATAGTAGTAGAGCAAAACTGCGCACATATTTTTGTACGTGATGAATGATATCTTGAGAGAAATTTTGAATTTATTCATATGTTGATGAAATGTCTTCTCCTAATTTGTATAGCGGTGTTATCATGAATAAGTTATCATTCTGCTCGGTCAAATGGATTCCGCTGTTGTGCCTGCTGTCTTGCTCTGTGCACTTGATTCTGCTGTATGTTTTCTTGTTGATTTTTTATGTACGTAACATAATTTAACATGTATAACATGCTAAACATGGCTCATTGTAAAGGAGGGCCCGAACCCTTGTCAAGTGGACTAGTCTCCACTTATTGTTCGGGCCTCCTTACAAATGTTCTTTGGAAATATAAAGATGATTCGATTTCATTTGATTTGATAACTGCTATGTGATGAAAACGCGAAAGAGCTTATTTTAGCCAGGTTCGTCTTTTGCTCATGCCGAATTTCCAATCCCGACGCTGAACTTACTGCAGCTTCTTCTTTCTAAATCAGGTCTTATCGTATCAATTGAATGCTGATGTGCCGTTAACACAGTGAAAGCTATGTGTTTGTGCTTGCCTATCATACCTCATTGCTGTTCATACCACATCACCATAGTGCGAAATTTTATACTTCGATATTTTTGTTTTTTCGGTTGAAAATGCGTAGCTTGAATGTAGATGTAAAGTTACTGAGGGCGAGTTCCTTTAAGTTATCATTAGTCTTCATGGCCGCTTTATTTATGAGCCTCGCGTCTTCTTAGCCATCCCAGCAAGCATTCCGCCTAATTCATTTCTCCTCAACACTACCGCTGCAGAACCATCAGCTCCTGTGAATTTCACGCTCGTGAAGCGTCAGTCGAGGAGCCTGTTTCTCAACTGGTCAGCGCCCGCTCACAGAAACGGTGACCTGGAGGGTTACGTCGTCACGTGGAGCCTTCCAAACAGCCTGCCGATTAACAGCAGCGACGTGCCAACACAAAACATCCTAATCAAGGGTCTGGATCCGTACACCCAGTATGACGTGGAGGTTCGAGCCTACAACGTGTTCGGAGGACATCGCTTGGAAGGTCCCAGAGCTCGACTCTCGGGCCGAACTCTCGCTGAAGGTATGTCGCTTCTCGCAGCAAAAATGACCGTCTCTGCGTTTGCTTTCCGTTTCAGACCATTGAGCGACATGCTAAGTCGCATTCGGTTAACACACGTAGAAAACTGAAGCAGTACATGCCACATTCAAACCAAAATCTGAGCTACTTTCATGTCGATGACATTGTGGCGGGCAGGTTGATGAATATTTAGAGAAAAGAGAAATGCGCTTTCCGTGTTCTCTCCTGTCATCGTTTACATTGGCGCTGTAAGCTGTTCCACATCTAATTAGCGCAGATTTCGCTTTGAATTCGGCATCTGCTGCTTCAGTTTTCTTCTCTTGTGCCGTGTTCGTTCTCAGCGTTCGTCTACCTTCCCGCTTGTATGTGCTCCACGGGTGATTATCAACTTGCGAAACAACATATTCTGCTGTAGTTGGGTGTAGTTCAGGACAAATAATCTTGGAAAAAGACGCCGCACACGAAGGAAGCTACTAATACAAGGCGTTTTCCTGGTTCCTATTTGCCTGTCCCTGAGCCTTCCGTGGTTTTACGGTCATGAAGAAAAAAAATCATGTTTGTAAATTGAAGTCTGCCTGGCCGGCACGCTAGCATAAGTGGTGGAAAAACGGGGTACCAACCGAACCAATATTTCGGCTATACAACTAATGCTGAAGATTCCCGTTCGTGCGTTAGGCTCTTGGTGGGGAAGGAAGCCGACAGGAAAAAGACTACCTCAATTGTACATTTTCAATGCTATCGGAGGAAAAAAGTCAGTCCGGTAATTAAAACAGTCCTTACAAAATCAAAGAAACTAGGTGGAACGTATCAGGCGCGATGGAAAGGCCAGGTGAATCATTGTCATACGAAGGCTCAGGTACCTTATTTTTTTGTTATGACATCATTCAATTTATTTCAACAGCATTACTTTAAGAAGAGTTCAGTTGCGAAACTTTCAAAAGATACGTCGCTTTGGCTGCGTTTCAGTGCTTCAAAGTGTACAAAATGGTCGCTGCTCTCTTGTGCAGTGTATGCGTTAAAATATTGGTAGCTTTGAAGTTTTTTACTCTGTGACAAATGTTAAGTATTACGGATTGTCAGCACCGATGGTTGTGCAAACGATACGACTTCTGTACTGACCCTAGAGCCTGTGTGGTGTGCACTTTGCGAGGCCAGCAGCTTGATGACAAATACCGGTCCCCGCTTAGAAACATGAAGGAAGAGGAGGAGGAGCAGCAGGAGGATTATGGGGAGAAGGAATAAACCTTATTGGTATCTTAATTCTCAAGGCATGGTAAAGGGGAGCCTGCTCAGTTCGGAAGTCCTTGGGCGGTCGCTGCCTGGTGGGCTATTTCAACCAGCCGAAGCTGATCGCCGAGGTCCGGGCTGGCTAGCAAGCCTTCTCAGTGGTGATGGTTGGGGGAGCAGATGGGGAGAGGGATGGTGTGTGGGAGCACGCCCAGATCATGTGGTAGAGTGTGCATTGCTTGGGACAACTTTTGCAGGTGGCGTAGTACGAGTTAGCAGTAGGAGGTCGCAACATATCACAGAAATTATTTTTATCATGATTATACCTTGCACGAAACAAACTTGCAGTGGCGCGTGGTGTGTTTGTAGTAAGTTCGCACATGTTTCTAGCGTATGTGTCACAGTACTTGTAAGTACGATAATGGCTTCACATTTCTTTTTTTTTATTCTACGGTACACGATTGTTTGCTGCAATGTTCAGAGGGAAACTTATTTTCAAGTGTGAAGAGGTTTCTCTTTTATTCATAATCTTGGAAAGTTCTTTCTTCTGTTTTTTCTCCCACTAGCACCGGGCCCCGTCAGGGAACTTACAGCACTACCCTTTAAGAACAACACTGTGCGGCTGGCATGGCGACCACCAGTCGTCCTCAGGGGTGAACTATTCCAATACATCGTGAGGTACAACGGAACCAAGGTAAAGACTGCAAACGTAACATGCAATGATATGGTTTGTGGTACCGGGGTTCTTGCACCCGGCCGCGGTTCCCCAGAAAGACACTGAGCCCCCTCGATCACACCTTTACTGGGAGTCCCGCTCAGCCAAGGTCCACTGCTCAGCCGATCCGGCTGCACACACGTAGCCCTGCCGAGTCCGCCATGTTCCATCCTATCTCATCTCGCGCCACATCTTCATACTCCGCCGGAACATGTCCATCGCGCGGGATTGTCCACCGCCACTGTTGCCGGATTACCACACTCTCCCATAACGGATAATGCTACGTATTTTACGAGCAAATTGTTTGAGGACAACTGCCGAGCTGTAGGCGTGAAACACAATCGTACGACCACCTATCACCCTCAGGCAAACATAACTGAGCGTGTGAATCGCAATCTCAAGGCGATGCTAATTGCTCATACGGAGCAACACAAGGATTGGGATGCTAAGCTGCCTGAGATTGCATTTGCCACTCGCACCACGGTGAATCGCTCAACCGGGTTTACGCCGGCTTATTTGAACTACGGTCGGGAAATGCCATTGGTTGAAGTTCGAATAAATATTTTTTAAATGTCGTGTTGGTGCAAAAAGATTTTTAGGAAAAAGAAAAAAAAAATTACGCCCACCTTCCCGCGACGGAACCCTCATGTGATGCGACGCATCGGGGGGTTCAATTGGCGTTTCCATTGGGTCGGTATGACTGTACACCCAAGCCACGTGGAGTCGAACGAGAGCGAGCGCTGACTGAACCGCCGCAGCGAGCTACCCACTTTATATTCACAGCGCCTGAAGGAGAGGAGGTAGCGGAGGAGAGTCGTGCATGCGCGCACTTGCGCGACGGGAGCTGAGTGAAGCGAGCGAAGCGCGCGCACGCAGCTGTTTATGATAATCAGACGGAGTGAGAGTGTTGCGCACAGCTGTCGGAGAGAAGAGCGGAGGAGAGTCGCGCATGCGCAGGTGTCGTGCGGACGCCGCCGACGCAGGAGGGACATGCCTCAGAGCAAGAGATGCATCGCATCTAAAAACAGCTTCTCTTATTACGCCTTTATTCGAAACTATGGGCTAGAGATAGCCGGTATTCACCCGTTCGTGAATTTTTCTAGAACGGCACAGTCCTTTGTTGCTTTGGATCGCTGTGCATTGGCGACAATTGTGGCTTCAATAGTCTTTGTCTTGCAAGACGATCACATTAGGTGTATCAATGCTGAAAATTTCCGTGGGTCACAGTTACGTGACGGTGCTGACGTGTTTTTTCCTTCAGACCAGGGATAAATCAGTGGTTTCGATAAGTTGAAGCTGGTATTTCGATTAGCAATGTCACATAGCAAATAAACCTCGTAAAACAGAAATTCAGAACACGTGGATCTTGTTAAAGGCGCGTGAGTTGAATGTACTCGTGTCCACGCATATTCGGCATCGTCCAACTACATTACATGATCGTTTTTGTTCTCTTTTCCTCAATACTGTTTACTTAAGGTTCTTCGAAACGAGTTACTGCTAAAGAATTTTGCAACAGTAGCTAAACACTAACAGGTTACCCCCTGAGATGAAGATAACAAAGGAAACCGATAAGGTAAACTGGTAAACTACTTTCTGTACCTGTCTGTAACGTAAATTCTTTCACCCAGAGCCAGAAGGGAAATCCTGTTCTTTAACAGCGCAAACCATAATTTTGTCTGAAAACCAGGGCGATGAAATAGTATATAGGGGGTAGTATACAAGTACAAACAATTTTTGGTCATTATTTCAAGGGGAGAATCTACTGCAAATAAGGTATTTACCTTCGTTTGTGCGGGCACTCAGTTATCCCTGCTGACCGTAGAACTCAAGTATGGGGTTCCTAAGTCTGAGCAGCGGCCCGCCTAATCGAACTACTAGACGCGTCCATAGAATAAAAAAAAAACTCTGCAACTGCATGCTTTTGCAGTATATAGATATTTAAATCGAGGCGGAAATTCATACGCCTCTTATGGCAACCTTTACGTCGGATTACCTCCTGGGAATCAACAAGCTATATCAGCCGCCTTTACCCGTGTTTACAAAATGAGAAGGACCCTTTTTGCCACAAGCCGCCATTTTCAAGACGCCACTGCGCATGCGCGAAGCCCTAGCGGTGAATGCGAGACACTGTTTGGAGGGCCACTGCACCATCCGTCGGCAGCGTCCACCGACACTCGGCTGAGGCGCATGCATCGTCGGCAACGTGAACTGCAAATATTTATCTAGCCACTTTTGTGTCGTTTGAATGCAATGCCGCTTTCGTGTGCTGCGTACAAGTGCACCTCTCGGGACAAGGGTTACAATAACGGGCGTTTTTTGCGCTTCCCATCAGCTACGAGTGACAGTCAACGCCGACAAGCCTAGATTAGGGCTGTGAGACGCCAGTATGAAAATTGGAAGCAGAAGTAACCGCAGTTAAGGTTAACCGTGGTTAGGAAACTTTAACCCTGGTTATCACAAACTGCGGTACACACAAAATTCCTATTGTGGTGACCGCGGTCACTTGGTTGTGAGCGTAATAAAAATAAATTACCACACTTTTAACTTAACGAGAAAAAACAAAAGAAAAGCAGTGTAGACAAAACGAAATATAAAGCAGTCGCTTCAGACCCAAACGCAACGCACTCGCGCGCGGCGAGGAGAGGGGCTTCCCCAAATGCTCGCAACCGGCTTGGTTTGCTCAGGTCGGTTCGGTGCTGGGAAGTTTAGGCTTAGCATCGCGGTGGATATTTGATCGCCGCTATCTCTACAACTGCGAATTGCAATCCATAGCACAATTTTTCACCGCAATAACATCAGCTTTCTCGCATTTGGAAGTTCTTTTCCGCGATCAGATTGATTTCGAAGAGCGGCGATAAGGTGTTGCTGCCGTGATCTGGGCCGGTTCGAGCCGCTTGCAGTTCCGTATGGGCAGGCGCGCCGGCGTGTTCACAGGCACGGACGACGTGCGCGCCGATCGTTTCCGAGTGCTGAAAACGCTTCATGATTGCCTGGTTTATCCATTTTTTTGACGGACGACGCGCGGAATTTACAAATTTAGCACGTCTTTTGTCGTAGTTGATCCGGTGGATCGGGAAAAGAGCCGCTGCTGACGGGCAGTCGCGCTACAGTATTCTAGTTCATATATAGTCGCGATGCTTGCGAGAGCAACGCAAAGAACGCCAGCGCCTCTTGGGGGCATTGGGGCGCCCGCTATTTGAGAACCTTCGTCTCCTCCGAACACCAGGTGATTTTTTTTTTGCCTCCGCTGATGCGCCGCAACTTGCGTACGAACTGACTTGCGCGATTTTGAGCACTGCGGCTGCGGGAATCGCGGTTAGCGTGACTGAACTGAGCTGGCCAAGCTCAGTTTGCGTTAACCATGGTTAGCCGGGTAACCGCTGTTTCGTCTGCCGTGTAACGCAACAAACTGCGGTTTTGTCTAACCGCGGTTCGCTTAACCGCGGTGAACTGCGCCCGTTTAACTAGGGTCGACCGGGCTAAGTTCGTCCAGCCGTTGGTAGCGGCAAGAAAGCCTCCCGGAATGAATTGTTCCCCAGGTGATTGCATGCTGATGCGGTTGCAGTCGTCAGGGAAGTGTAAGATTAAAAAGAAAGCGACTAGGTGAGACGGAAAGTTACCTTCTCTTCGAGCGTCGAAATACAACGCGCTCACACCGTAGGCAACAACCACGACGCACCGCGCTAACCTTGACCTCCGATCTGCTTTCCGTCGCTACCTCAAGAGGGAGGCACACCGCAGCGAAACAGGCGGATTATGGACTGCTCTTTTCTTATGTCCCTTGATGCTAGGTGAAATCGAATATAACCAATATTCCTATCCCCTTTCCTCCGCTACAACCGCGCACCTGAAAAAATGTTTGCCTGATTTGTCGCTTGAAATTTGGCATCGCCAAAATACAGTTTTTCTAAGGCAGTAAAATGGAAAAAACGTTTGCGCGAAACACGCACAATAATTAAACTCGTATAAAAAGAGGGCCACTGATCTGATATCTGGAGCACAATTAAAAAAGAGGCTTGGTTGAGCCAAGTACCCCATATTGTGTGATGGTTTCATAGGTTCGTACTTACGAAGCGTTGTGCACAAAACCACACGGTGTATCGGCTACTATGTGGGCATGAAAAGTTTGTTAGCCTGCAGAGTACTCACACAGGATTTCGAGTACGCGCATACATTTATGGTGGCACCCTCCTGGTTCTTCCGCTCTAAATAATTGTTTGATCGAACTTGTTACACCAACGAAATGAATCGGTTGGTTAGTAATTTTAAAGCGTTTTTCAAACATGCACTATAAGTGCCAATGTCGGATAGCTTTGTGAGAATTGTTCAGGACATCTGCGCAAGTGCGGGTCCAGATTTTGGAGGGGAAACATCAATATCACCCTTCTGTCTTTGCGTATTTTATTTCTTATTCCCTTCGTATGACTAAAAACCTGTGAAACATGGTTAAGTACCGCGGTAAGGACGGGACAAAAGTAGAGACCACACAGGACTAGCGCTAGTTCTAGGTGGTCTCTACTTTTGTCCCGTCCTTACCGCGCTACTTAACCATGTTTCACAGTTCGAACCAACTAGCCCACATTTAGGCATTGACGACTAAAAACCTGCGCCAATCATTCTCGTTTAGGCCCTTCTTTAGGCGCAGCGTCATGATAGCTCTTACTTTACTCGTTCAGTAAGTTCAGTTTAGCTGAACGAGCTGTTTAACGTTTGGCAGGGGCATACCCGCGTCCTCCACTGTCATTTCGGGCGCCGCATAAAGTCGACTGGCTCTTTACCAACGTTAACATCTCTGCATCAATGTAGGGCTCTAACATACATCCGCAGAATCCAGTGATGTAGAGGAGTTTTTTCGCAACAAAAATCCTGTCAATTTTGTGTTAAAACTAACGTCATCTACAGCTCATTCTGCTGCACAAACACACCCGAACGCACATACACGCACGCGAACACACACACACACACACACACACACACACACACACACACACACACACACCCGAACGCACATACATGCACGCGAACACACACACACACACACGCACGCACGCACACGCACACGCACGCACGCACGCACACACACGCACACACACACACACACACGCGCGAACACACACACACACACTTTACATCTCTCTCTCTCTCTATCTCGATCGCGCTCTCTCGTTAATTTCGTCGTGCATACGTGCGCTTGTGCGTTGTAGATCTCTGTAATTATGGTGTTCCGTCACGTCAGGCCGGCAGCGGCTGAACTAATAAACCGGAACGCCGGAAACGGGATGGGAAAGTTGAATGAACGAAGTTATTTAGGCTTTATAGCGACTGGGTTGTCGTAAAAGGTTGTGCAGGATCTGTTCTGTTAGACGTACAATATAAGCGCCCTCTCTCCGGACTCGTCTATACGAACGGCGCTCGACTAGTCAGAGGCGTCCTGACTGGAATTGGAGGGGGGACATGGTCAGGTTTTGGTCCTCGCCGCACGGCCCTTCTCCTTACTATTAGTGTAAAGTTACCGCTCTGCCCAAGTCACTCTTCGAAAACTGCTTTCTAGACAGCGCACAGTACCCGGCCTTTCTGTTCCTTCTAAGGTTGCTTGCCCAGGCCCCAAGCGACAAAGTTTCCGATTTGTCCAGTCTTGAATAAAAGTACTCTGAAAGGTCGTGTACCACAAAGTTTTTTGCAGAAATACTGCAGTTAGTAAAACCTTTTGCCGAACTTCTTCAGTAAACATTTTGCAGAACTAGTGCAGTTAGTCATCACACCGAAACTATCTCTGCGCAACTTAGGTTTTAGGAGCATTACAGGTGTTAGGAGGCCGAAGCTGGGCTCGAAGCTTCCGTCTTGCCTTCTGAGGTTGCACCGCTAGGACCGCGTCGGCCGCACAACTGGACATTTCGGTCATGGCGTAGAGCAGGAAGAGTCTATTTGGGGGTAATCGGAAGCGTGGCAATGTTTTGTTCCGCTCGGCCGGAGCTGTCTCCTGGGAAATGGCAGGGGACAAGGGGAGGCTGGTGGTCTTCAAGGAGCTTACGTGCAGGTGGTGCAAAGCGTGTTCCCTGCCTAGATTTGTCTCATCGGTGCCGGCGGAAGAAGTGTCCCATCGACTGCACACTCAAATAAGGGAAAGCTGGCGGTGGCTGCAAGCGCTGTACACTATACCTACAGGATGCGCGTGATCTTTGTGCCTTGGATGGCCTCATTGTCAGAATTCAGCGTTACAGCAGGTTGCATTGTGAGCAACTTTGTTTTCTGTCTGCGCTCAACAAAATTAATTTTGCTCTAGAGGGCCGCGTGTTGGCTGAGTTTTTAGTACTGAATCATGATTTTTCAAGTGGGGCGAAGCTTTTCGTAAATCCTGAACATAGGTTTTTTGTTTCCCTTCGGCTCCATTGCTTATCTGGAGCCTCAAAAGACCAGCGTAAGGTCCATATTACTGTTGCAGTTGCATTGCTGTTATAAGTGAAGTGTTCAGATACCCTGACAATTCCGGGTGTTTATGATTTACCTGGCTGGTATACGCCCTGAATCCCTCATATGTGCAATGCATATTGGGATAATTGCGTTTCAAGTAGGCTCATACACGCCATCGCAGTTCACTGATTGGAGAGTTACGCCGCTGAGAACGAAGTGATGTTGATTCTCGTGGTGGCTGTTTTTATAATGGCGGAGAGGAACGGAAAGGCCGATTTGCCGATATATCGATAACAGTATCGAAGACACCAATAAAAGTTTATTTTGGATATTGTAGCCTGTGGACCAATGGCATCATCAAGTATAGAGTTTCTCCATTTTAACTTCTCTTTGGTGCTTGAATGGCTGTTTAAGAAAACCTGAACTACTGCAAAAAGAGTTAACGAGGCGATAACAGGTTCAGAATACAAATATGCTGCCCATGGCTCTTTCCACAAAACAAAAATCGAATCTCTGCTTCAACCTTTCGTGGTTTTAGTGCGGCATTCAAGGAAAATAATTCACGAACTTTTGGTTGTGAGCAAAAGCAGTATGTTTTAATGACTGTTTTAATATTTTTAGGCAAGCAACATTAACCATCACTTGCTCTCTCTTTGAATGGCTAACTGTAAGTGGCGCTCTTTGTGTGTACTGAATAATGTTTTTTTCCATTACTTTGTTTTTTTTTAACTTACTTTCAGCCAGGCAAGCATCCGATGAATGATATGGTGATTGAGAGTCCCCTACTACTGAGCTCTTGCGCCTGTAAGGGCGTACCTTTGGCATGCGCGTTCGAAGTGGACGAACTACCAGCAGAGTACAACTACACCTTCGATGTCCGTGGCCGGAACACCGGAATTGTCACTGATGGTGATGCGTACGAACCAGTGGTCCGAGTCACGGTCCCTGCCGGAGGTAAGGCCACCAGGTGATGCGCATTCAAGGTGAAGCACAGATTAAAGGGACTCTGCAACGCTTTCGATAAACGCTTTCACTCTTTCCTTCGCGGCTGGAAGCAGTGCGAAAGCTACAGTTATCGCCAGGGAGGAGCGGCACTGTGTGATTTGCTCCTCGCACCAGATACGCCTTCCGTTCCTGCTTTGTTTTTGTGGATATATTTTTAAAGTTGCTATCCAAAAACGCTCACTGCTGCAACTGAAGGAAAACCGGCCAACAGCCGCTACATGGCCTCTGTGACGTAATTGACGCCGTCGAAGAACGTCATGGTCACGAAAGAGAGAAAAAAGTTTTTGAGAATTTCCAGGTTATCTGATGAGCATAGAGCAGTAAGTTTTGGCTTGAGTACTTTGTTACCCCCTAATCTCAGTATTCGGTGGACTGGATGAGTACGTTGTGCTAACATTTAAGATTTAAAAAGTTAAAAGATGTGTGGCAGGGTCCCTTTAAAACAATAATTACATTGGAATAATGCTCGCCGGACTATCACTGGATACATTTTGGCTGCTTATTGAGAACCAGCTATATGTACATTATCTTCTCCCACGCCGTTTTCCGCAGGAACCTTTGCAAGAAACATGCGCGTAATTTAAACCACTTTCAGATGATACATAAACAAGTCTCTGCCAATTACATACTCTCTAATGCGTCAGTTGATCGCAGCGATTTAGCTATTTCGGCTGTGCAAAATATGTTGATACTAGACATTTCAGACAAACTCATATGTATGGTTAGAGACCACTTTCCTTCTTCATCACATATTACTCCTCCTTCAAGAAACACTCCTTTTCGGGTCATTGATTGTCATGAGGGAGGCCTTGCTGACAGAGCCATACGCAAGTAGATAGCCACTTCCGTCACTCTGTTGCGGTCCTGAGAGGCGTAGAACTGCTGCTACAGCGCCGCGGACTTCTGAATCCTGGCGTCGCCGACGCTGAACCTCTGCTTGGACGGCGGGTTTAGCTGGCAGACGCAGCATTTCCTTCGTCCCAGTAACCGACTGCATCATCGTCGGGCTAGCAGCGCGTCGCTGTCGCCGAAAATGTCTCGTGCCGCGCGGCATACCCCACTCCTCCTCACACTTTTGCCATTCTTTTATCCCCCACTTTCCTGCTCGCTTTATCTCGTCTCTCTTCGGTGGACTCTTCAGTCGTTCGGTTTCTTTGAGACCAACGGCGCCGCTGAATTACCGGAGCAGTCGCATAAGACCTTTCGCTCGAAAAATTTGGCCACATTCGCAGTTGAGGCACGAAGACTCGGGAAACAGCGGAGCTGGTGGTCTTTACGAGCTCAAACTTCGCTTGTCTTAGTTCTGTCCTTGCGTAAGAGAAAGATGGTTACAAAAATTGACTTTGCTTGTCTTAGTTCTGTACTTGCGTAAGAGAAAGATCGTTACAAAAATTGACGAAGCTTACTCTAAGTTTTGCAAAGCTTGAACCATACCGAAGCTGGAGGATTTGTTCCTATATAATCAATGAAGGACACACCGCCATTCATTGCATTAGGTTTGACATTGTTTGTTTACATGTTCCGTCGTCGCTTTTCACTGTTGTGGTAGTAGTGATCGTCATACCCAGCTAATCGTCGTCTTCCTCATGCAGTGGCGGATCCAGATTGTTTTGTCCGCAGGTTTTCATAGTTCTAAAGTGGAATACGCGAGCGTGCGCTATAACCGGCCGGAACCAGCTTCGCGAACTGTTGGGCGCCTGCAGGGCGAGCTGTGTTGTTATCCTCCCTCGAGGTGCGGGCGCACACGAACTGTTTTATTAGTATTTTGTCCCAGCGCCACGTTCAAGCCTGGACGACGCCGGGCGCTTCTCGTGATACGCGCGCTTACGTGGGCGGTAAGCGGAGGGAGTAACTAGAATCCTATGACCTGGGGGTTTCTGGTGACGCCGCACACAGTACGGCCAGCAACAATAGCTTCCCTGTAAAAGCGAAGCTTTCTTCGGGCAAACTGAGTCAAATAAAAGTCCACAATCCACCCTCTAAAGCCCAAAGTTGAAACTGCCAAAGTGCGAAGTCAAAATCCATTTCAGCACAGTACGGTTTATACGGTTACGGTTTAACGACATTGCACTGTATATGGCGGAACATCGAACGGCTATTTTAAGGTGTTCCCAAGTAGAGTGGGTCACAGTGCTCTATTTATGCTGGTTTTTAGACGCCGTGGATATATTAGTGCACGCCTAACAACACGGGATTTCTGATTGTAGTAATAATCCCCATACCAAGCAGCTACACATGTGAACCCCCACACCACTTGCATGTGGGCCCGTCCATTCAGTGTATGCTTATAGACGCAATTTTGTAGTCGAAGCTTTTTAAGATAGTGTGTAGATTCGAAGCATCAAGCAACTAGATTCAGGACGACTTGTTCTTTCATTTGAGGCACAAGCCACGAATCTCGAGCTCTACTGGTGACTCGGTGGTGCCTTGGAAAATCGAAAGGCAAGTCTGGATGCCTCCTGGGGTGTTTAATAATCCTGCTATGCTGGCATATCAAACGCATTAGCGACTAACATCATTCGACTCAAATTAGGGACCTCGAATGTCATTCAGAATGCGCAGTGCTTTACTACGGTTTTATGGCACTTGAAAGCTTTGACATTTCCTCGATACTCTGCAGGGGCGCCGCTGACTTGAAGTTCTCATTTCACACAGTACAGCTACATTTATAATTATAGTAATTTCTCCATATAAAAACATACTGTTGTGTTTAAAATTATCTAAGAATGCGATTTCACGGTGGTTTTTTTTTTGACAAACTGCGAATCCCTTTCAAAGCGTTAGCTCTCCGCTTCCTCGGATAAAGAGTTTATCAGGAATGTTTTGGAACCGTATTTTAAATTCAGGATAAGCCATCAGCACGGCGGACTAGATAAAAAAAGGTGATGTTAATTAATTTTCTTCAAATATTATATTTTGAAAGTTTTTTGAAGGTATGGGGACGAGGGCTTCGAATGTCGTCCGGGGTGGGCGTTCGGGTCGAATGACCACGAAGCCCATTTCACCCAAATGGCATAGAGAAGCCCCGTGGTCCAGGTTTACATTCCCATTTGAGTCAAATGACTTTTCTCTTCGAAAGCATTCGAGACACCAATGTAGCTGGTGTATAAGCCGTACACTGTCGCGAAAAGAAGGGTTGTGCGGGCATATTCAGGAGCCCTATTATGTTTTTGCAAATGGCAGGACCATTTCTCGGCCCGTGGCCTGTACGTTTACTTTTGTATATATTACTTCCACAAGTACGCTGCGCCAGCGGAAAGCTATGCAGGCACGCCAATCACAGGGTGTTTTATTTCAATTGTGTAGTTTTTGTAGCAGTTTTGAGACTGTTTCTTTGTTGCAACTGAAGGGGAATGGGCTCACACAAATAGCGGATCACGTGTGGTCACCTTGGGGTGAAAGGACGCGTCCTGAACCGTGTTAAAAAGCGCCAACTTTAATAGGTCAGTGAAAGAAGCAAGAGCTTCTGCAGCGGGTGGCCCAGGCTCAGCAGCGGCGTCGCTTAACTAGCCGTAGAATTGTAATTTATCGCTTTAGTAGTGATACCCGCTGCGAATAAGATACAACGTGTTTAGTCACTCCTGCTTTTAGCGTTAGTGATTTTGGTCACAGAAAAACTTACGATTTAAGGCTCACCGCGCCAAAAGACAAAACACAAGGATGTACATAACAGGAATGCTTTGTATCAACTGTCTGTTTTAGAAAAAAAGCAAAGTACTTCCCCAAGAGGAATCAAGCTTAAACGTGGACCTGTTTCCCAAGCAACTTGAGTCAAAGTGAAAACCAGAAATTCAGACTCCTTCGGCAATGCCACGATGGCGCTATTGGATAGAGGTCGGCTTCCATGCGTGAGGGACCCAGGTTCAATTACGCCCATGGGAAGTTTTTTTAGGCGCTTTACATGCCTTTGGTTATCATCATCATCGCTTAGAGAGCGGAGTGGGTCAGGGAACAAACGCGTGTTAAGGACATACTGGTGGAAATTAAGAAGAAGAAATGGATGTGGGCAGGGCATGTAATGCGCAGGCAAGATAACCGTTGGTCATTAAGGGTAACAGAGTGGATCCCTAGAGAAGGCAAGCGTAGCAGGGGCGGCAAAAAGTTAGATGGGCGGATAAGATTAAGAAAATTGCGGGGATAAATTTGTCACAGTTGGCACGGGACCGGGGTAATTGGAGAATAATGGGAGAGGCCTTTGCCCTGCAGTGCGCGTAGATAGTCTGGTGATGATGATCATCGCTTATTTACACTCTGTGTGTATGGTTGCCTTTTCTGCACAGCGTTTTGTGACGGAATGGCCGTTATCAGTGAGGCATTGAAATTTTCGCTTTAGTAAACTGGGTCTCAGATTCCGTTCCTTTCTGCGCACATATATGTGCGAAGCACTCCCAGATCTTTTATCGGGCATCCCACGTGACCCATCGAATCTTACCTAAAAAACACCCCTGTCTTGTACTGCTGCACTGCAATTAACCGCCGAGCTGGGCACAGGCCTTGTGATTATCTATGTTCAGTAGACAATTGTCATCTATCTGAGCAGACTGAGGTGTCACATTCCCACATGATCATTGATATTTGCACGCGTGACCCCTTTTCGCGACGTGAATCATGAATCCAATCATCTAGATCAGTGTCCCATACTTGTGTAGTTCACTCTTAAAGTTCGAGCACGAAGAAGTCACGGCTACTCCTGCAACGACACGCTGAGGACGTCGCTGATATCACTGTGTCTGTGTCGTCATTTTTGGCTATGCATTCCATGCGTTAATTATATTTCGCAATCCAAAATTTATAGAGAAATTTGGGATAGGTTGAAACAATCAAGAGCGATAAAAACAATGGTAATAAAAGCTCTGACCGACATGATTACAACATCGTCAACTCAACTGCAGTGACGAGATATCTCTTCAAATCGCTCGTAAAGTACCGCGGCGTGGCCGAGGCATCGCAGCAGACGTCCGCGTTTTAGTACAGCCTTCAACGCTACTACGCTATTCACATGAACAAAGAATATTCTGCAGTGCTGCTGCTGCGAGCCGGAGAAACGCGCCTGCAGCAAAGAGACAGGCTACTAATTTTTTCAGGCTTCTTTACTGCATAGCAACGTAATAGCCGATTTCATTCTTCCAACATGGTTTTTTTGCCTGCAGACATTGTCCCGGCGATCGTACTTTCTTACAGGACTTTATCTTAACGATTTTGAGCCAGTAAAAGCTTGCAGCTGCAAAAGTTGCTTTTTTTTTCAAATACAGCCAGATAGGAGCAGGATGGAAGGTGAACTTGATTGGAGACATAGACGAGCGCTGCATAAGTTTTACCACCAGCCATCCAAATTGCGGTTTTTACTTCAAAACAACCCTTACGGTAACCTTCCGCGAAAAGTGGCTTGAGTAAAGACACCCGCATGCGCTAGATACCCGCCTTCACCAACCACCTGAACACCTTGTTAAAAAACCCGCCGCGGTGGCTCAGTGGCTAAGGCGTTCCGCTGCTGAGCACGAGGTCGCGGGTTCGATTCCCGGCCGCGGCGGCCGCTTTTCTGATGGAGGCGAAAAGCAAAAACGCCCGTGTGTACGAGATTTCGGCGCACGTTAAAGATCCGCAGGTGGTCAAAATTAATCCGGAGCCCTCCACTACGGCGCGCCTCATCGCCTGCGTTGCGTCGGCGCGTTAAACCCTACAATCAATCAATCAACCTTGTTAAAAATTACCTCTTACATCTAGTTTCCCTAAACCAACTCTGTAAATAAAAGACAGAAAGAAATCTACTGAAGCCGCTACGACACAAAATAAGGAATAAAAGCGAAGAAAAACCCAAAGTACATTGTTCTGTTCCCGAAATCGTGTGAACGGAGCTCAGGGCGCGATTGCATAGCCTAAAACACATCAGGTGAACCTCTGCGGCTCATATTTCATTTTCTATTCTTCCCCTTGGACAGAAAACTGAGAACGTATACGTTCTCGCGGTTGATATTCTAGTAAAGCTTGTGCGGTCTATGCATTCACGTGAGCTGAAGCAGGCTGGCGTGGTGTTCGGCTTGTGCTGCTATAAGCACCTTGCTAAAGTTCCGTTGAGGCCCTAATGACGCTAGCTTCGTCCTTCTCAAACTGAGTTTTTTAAACGTCGGGAACTTCCAACAGATAGCCTAATAATACGGACTTGCAAGAGCAAGATAAGCGCTTAAAAATCCTAATTTTCATGCTCTCGAATTACGCAAAATACTCATCTTTAACTGTAAATGCGTCTGCACCCGTAATATACTCGCAGCAGGCTAGTTAAGATAAAAAAAAACGAGAAACGTACCTCTAAATGAGGTTCGTATTAGTTTTAGGAACACGATAAATTTTTCAGGCTATAAAGACGGAAAAAGAAATTGATAAGCTTGGTGTAGCACATTGCAACACACACACCTAAGCAAAAAGAAGACGCGATAGGGGGAATAAGACGTCGTTGTTTCCAGAGAATTAATTGCTACGCTGCCATTCAAACTCCGATATCCAGGGTGGATCTCGCACCTCGCAAAAGGTATGCGGCGGTCGGTGTTCCTAGTTTACCGGAGTTCGTATGTAATGAACTTTGTGAGGTTGAGTAATTAAAACCGCACGTATTCTTTTTTTTTTTAGTTCCTTGTTTAAAAAAAAAAATTCGCCGCGTATCACCTTACTTCGACGTCAAAAGACATTAGTTTTCCGCCGCTTATACACGTAAATGCCTTCCTTTTCTCCTGCCGCCCAAATGTCACGCGATTTCTCTCCCGTTTCGAATCCAATTTTCATGCGTTCGGCTACTGGTCTTGCGCTATCAGTTAGTACCGTTTGTTACTGTTGAACTTGGAGCTTCGCCACCCTGTTCACTCTCGTGACGTGCCCTACTTGCATTTTCGGTTCGAAATATTGTTTTAAACGCGGGTTTTCTTATTCGCGATCACAAATATAACGCATTTTTTTTAAATTAAACAAAGCTGCGAATTCCAGTTGTGCATTGATGTTTTGCTTGATATAAGCGTAATGTTTTTTTTTGTTGCTGAATGATTTTACGAGCATGAGGTATGGTACCACATTTAGGGGTTTGCAAAGATTTCCGCCTGTATAACTATTTCGTTCAAGAATTTTTTTATTTTTTCCCTCGCCTGCTGAATCAATGGAGAGGCAGAAGTACAGACATAGAAACTAAACTTTTTGAGATTTTTGCAGCCCCAGAAGGACTATCATGTTTAAATACGTAAACACGTCTGATCTTTGCCATTCATATAAGCCGTTAAGTGAAGAGCATGACGGTCTTGTTCTGAAGAACTATTCTTTGCGAAATCGTCGACCCATGGCTTAAAATTTAATGAATGAGTCCGCTTGCCGAGCAAACCTTCCAGGTTCGAGATGTGGTAATAAAATTGAGGCAGTGCGCCCCTTAAGCTACCGAAGTTCTGCATTGGAAATACCCAGTAAAATGCCACAGATCTGTTTAAACGAGGGTGTAAAGCTTGGGAGAGGTTTCTGCTAGACTACTGTCCTAAAAAAATTGAGATATACCTTCCTGGGGTCCTCATTTCTAGCTGGCCGAGCTTTCTGCAACGTTAGGGCGAGGATTGATTGATTGATTGATTGATTGTAGGGTTTAACGCGCCGACGCAACGCAGGCGATGAGGCGCGCTGTAGTGGAAGGCTCCGGATTAATTTTGACCACTTGGGGATCTTTAACGTGCGCCGAAATCTCGTACACACGGGCGTTCTTGCTTTTCGCCTCCATCAGAAAAGCGGCCGCCGCGGCCGGGAATCGAACCCGCGACCTCGTGCTCAGCAGCGCAACGCCTTATCCACGTTAGGGCGAGGAAAATGAGCACGTACCTGCGTGGGCACGCGCTCATTCAGACTCGCACGCGGCCGCACTAGAAAAAGGTGAGTGGCTGTATTACGTTGCATCGGGTATTAAAAAGTCTTAATTAAACATGAGAAATATTTGTAATAACGCGTCAGACTGGAAACAGGCTTATTCCCATTATTGTAAAAAGTCCGTGCTGCACAAAACAGTACTTCAGAATTTTTACCGTTATGTTTGCGCCCTGGTATTACGTAAAGGTACATGTATATTGAGAGGCGAGGGAAAAGGAGAGGTCGTGGGTTGGCTTTCCTCAGCACGATCAATGAATGAGAGTAAGAAATTCGTACTGGTGCATGAGTGATGAAAGGAAAATCGCTATCAAGGCGGACAGAAATGTTCCTGTACGCCTACAGCCCAGGCTATATTACCCAGTTAATAGCGCAGAAGGATCCGGCGAAAGTGAAATGATGTCCTATGCCTTTTTGTAGGAGTTGCCCAAACAGTTCTTTCATATTCAGCGCCTCCCGCTGAACTGAGCATGAAATCTATCCGGCGAACTCTAAAAATAAAAGTTTCCACTTATAACTGTCTAACGCAATGCTCAACTGATTAGACGAGCCTAGAGCGCACCGAGGAGATATATTAGTATGTGTTATGGGCGTTGCGTTTCAGCGCCGTTGTAACAAAACTTAAGAGTTTCCAGGATTGATTTCTGGCGAAATCTGAAGAGCGCTTCCTGAAAAATTTGAGTCAAGGCCCTTTCTTTGAACAGTACGCATATTAGTTCTACTTTCCTGTTCTATAAGATCAAAACGTGCCACAGAAATGCAAGAGCACTTTAAGAATAAAGAGCACTTTAAGCACTTTAAGAATATATTTCATGTGTGTTTTCTTAGATAAAGTAGTTGAAAGTTAGCGCTCGTCCCGTTTGTTCCTCACTCGTCCATCGTCGTTTTTGCGCTACAACCATTTTCACTTTAAGAAACTTACATTCGGTGATAGAACAAAAAAATAGGCGCAGCTTGCACTAATTGTTCAAGGCTGGAGAAACGGCAGAGATTACAGCTCCTCTATTTTCGTCGGAGACCTGTTGTCGCATCACCATCACCAGCAGCAGCCCACTAGGTCCACTGCACGGCGAAGGCGTTTACTATCGACCTAAAACCACTCCCGTCCCGGGCCGTTGGAGTCCATTCTTTGCCTCTGAATTTCCTTATTTCGCCCCTCTATCGGATGATTGGCCTTCCTCTTTTGCTAGGTCCATCTCCGGGTGTCTACGCGGTCACCCTGGTAGTCCACTGATTCTCATTTTGCGTGATTAAGTGGCCAGCCCAAATTCCTTTATTTTTCTTCGTTTGAGCTACGATATAATCTATTCTAGTTTGTTCTCTGATCCAGGAAGCCAGTTTCCTCTGAGTGTTACTGCTACCGTTATTTGTTCCATTGCCCCAAACCAGGTTCGCTTTCTGCTTAGGTGAGGCGTCCAATTTCGGCTCCATATGTCATCGCCCTGATTTATTTGTGAACTTACTGATGAAAGTTCTCCTTGACTAGCGTGTCCATATTATTTCTTCCGCAGGCTTTCACATCTCTCCCAAAGTTGTCCGTGTTAGCGCGCACTTGAACTCGCGGCCAAGTCCAAAGCACAAAAACAAATGCTGTGCGGCAGGAATACCATGATAGCTCCATCGATAAATAAAGGAAAATGCGATGTTAGCTCAGTCGGACAGACGCCCGTATCATACCGAGAGCGACCTAGGTTCAATTCGGACCACGAAAGCGTTTTTTCTTTCCAATTTGGTGCACATGTTACTGTTCCCCACTGCTGATAAACCTCGAGCCCTTGTGGTGGCTCAGTGGTTAAGTTTGGGTTTCATGGCGTCAAGGTCCCGGGCTTGATTCCGGGGACCTCCCTAACCACATTTTTTTTCTTGATGATTCGGGGATTTGGAGTACGCCGGACGGATGTTTTTCGGCCGGCCTAGCGAGTTCTGCTGTTACAATGCTGCTTTAGTTAGTTAAGCGCGTGACTTAGAGCAAAATACCTGCAACCATATAAAGTCTTTACAAGAACACACAGCTGATAATATTTAAGTCGCCCTTCTGCACCAAAAGCAGGCTACACATATAAACGCACTGGTGAAGCTGTACGCTGGAAGAGAACCGATGGTTGATATTTTTCACGTCACCAACACGTGCACCTAATGGAGGCTATTTCTCCATGTCACTTTGTTCCTGTCACTTTTCTGTTAACACGTAGTCCTTTGTTTTCAATGTTCAGCTGGTTCCTTCTAAACTTAATATGCAATGTATGATATTTCTCCCTGTCACTTTGTTCCTGTCACTTTTTTATTAGCACTTAGTCTTTGGTTTTCAATGTTCAGCTGGTTCCTTCTAAACTTAATATGCACCAACCAGCGCAGCAACAAACTCTCCTGAATTTCTAGAAGATATCAGCGTACCCGGTCTACAAAACTGCCGCCATCAGCGCGACACAATTATTTCTCTAACCTTTTGAGAAGCACGTTCCGGATACCATTTCCTGAAGCAAAGGACTCCCCAAAACAATATATTTCTCAAGGGGATGATAGCTTTAGCTAAAAGAGATGAGTATTGAAGTGTTAAGTTTCAAAAAGTTACGAATAGAGAAGAAACCGCGCGTGAGGAAACTTGTCAGAAAGGGCAAGATATACAACAAACCAACACAAACAGGGGCGTGCCAATTGACACAAACACAATATTTTGTAATACCTACACTTTACATGCATACGTAGCAATGCATACTTCTATGCATACGTACAGTCTTTGTCAAAATTTTGCAGGCCAAGGCAGAAGTGCGCAGGCCGCAAATATTCATTCTACAAGCTTGCGTCCGGAGCGAGGCTGAAACGTTTTAAGCCGGAAAACACGAGGAAACCCCTTTATTTCTTACTGTACCAAAATGTTTTTGTCACATTTAAAGGTGAATCTTATTTTTTCAATACTTTGTGGTCGAGAAAGCGTAGGAGTGGTCTGGAAAAATTTGACAAAGGCTGTACATGCATCATGCATACCTTCATGCATACACACATTCATAGTATATACTTACACACGCGCACGCATACATACATACATACATACATACATACATACATACATACATACATACATACATACATACATACATACGTACATAGATACATACATACATACATACATAGATACATACATACATACATACATGCATACATACATACATACATACATACATACATACATACATACATACATACATACATACATACATACATACATACATACATACGCACATACGCACATACATAAATAGGTAATTTTGCTCGTCGATACATAAACGAATGCATTCATAAAGAAAGCAGAACTGTGCATAACATTATTTGCACAGTGACAAATGCCATTGGCCTGTGTGTGGTCTTGTTTCTTTGGTTATTTAATTGTGCCTCTAACTAGCCCTCAATTCCAGATACCCTATAATACGTGTCTGAATGACACTGAAAGCAAAAACAGAAAATGCACTCTTATCACGTTTTGACAACACTGCATCCACGCGTAATGGTTAGTGCAATGTAAGGAGTGGCGTGTGCACATAACCGCTTCAGACATAACAAGATGGAATGCAAGGAGTAAAAAAACACCACGTTTTCTTACGCTAAGTTAGTCTTGCTTGCTTTAGTGATTGAACGTCAGAACAACTAAGATTCTAGGCCTGGTGCTGCCTGTCCGGACTGTCGCTCGCAGATCCTCGGCCCCCGAGGAACGTGTCCTTGCTCAGCGCCGTCGACATCCCGGCAGCCCCGCAGCCGGACACTCAGAAGGCGTTCCTCATTTACAGCGACTTGTTTGACGACTGGAACGGGGCGATCACTTCCTACGCCGTGGTCGTGGGATCGCCCGAGTTGATTCGTGAGTCTCAACACTAGAAAAAAAGAACACTGCACAACTATTTCTGGTACTTGTCCGTGGCGAGCCCGTTTTCGTGTGTTATATCTTCAAGGTCGACTGAATCCGTACAACTGGGATTGAGGACACGCCCAAATTAGTTCACGCGCGCCGTAGCTTTCCGTAGATTAAGCAGCTTGTCGGTAAATACCGTAGTACCCTGGTCTTCGGGCCTCAAAAACGTTCAATCATATATTAATCGACGACTTTATGTATTGTCGCCATTTCTGTATTCGTAGTGTCCATTAATTTAATGGATGGTGCTTTTAATTTTTGTGAGCCCATTGAAGCCGTTTTACAGGCAATTCTAAGAGCGACAGGCAACACCGTCGTCTCAGCTTACTATTCAAAGGTTCTGTAAAAGATATACACAGCTGTTCGCTCACACCTTGTGGTAGCTCTGGTGCCCATCTGGTGCAGTTTGCTTGTCATGAAGAGTCGGTGCGTGTCTCACGTGGAAGCGAGTTCAATTATATAATGCCTGTACTTAAGCACTTGCACCTTTGGGGCCATGTAATTTTACAGTGAATATGAAGTTGTGTGCATGGGTGTGAATGTGGGTGTTTTTTATGTGTGCAAGCACGTCTGTTTATAAATATGTATTTATGCACGCACTCAAAATCTAATCTCGCCTCTGTGCATCAGCCTATAATACGTGTGGATGTCGGCGCGTAATCGAGCTACGTGGGGATTTAAATTGTATGTTCAAGCATGTTTCTACGTTTATGCTTATAGTTGTGGCTAAGTAGTAAGGGATATGCGTGCGAATGCATGCGAATGCGTGCTGCCGAGGTGCTTAGCATGTTATTTGTTTTTTTACCATGAAATCTCAAGCTAAAATTAGAATTAAAATTGAGCTCGGCGCCCTATATTTGATACACAAAATTTAACTATTGTAATTTGTTCTCACGTCCCAAATTTTGCATACGGCCTTTTGTGAGAGTGCATATGACTCCCCTGAAGTGTATATCTGATTAGCAATTTTTTCATGTTTCTGTGCTTGTTTATGAAATAATGGTATGTTTAAACCGTGATAATACAACAGTTATGGCCGCTCGAAAAAGTTCAAGCGCCCACGCAACAGTAAACTACTGAGGGAGTAAGGATCGCTGGTCTTTTTTTTACCTCAAGTTATTGCAGAAAGCCTAACTTTTGCTTGAGTCTGGCTATTTCAGTTAATTATAATTCTCTGATTTGTACAGCCTAAATGAAAAGCGAAACAACCGTACAGTTGAGAAGACCAACAAAATGTGCAGTGACATCGCAACGCGTCTCTGTCGAACATAGGGGCTCGGTATTTGAGCAAGGATGGTATGCACTTTTTCGTTGTTTATATAGGTGACACTGTTAACAAGGACGTAAGTTGGCAGGAGTCACAAAGCCATGCGGCGGCCCCACACATCGTTACACCGAGTCACTGGAACCCATTTAGAAAAGGTAAGAGTCGACGCCATGTTAGCTCATACTAAGCTACTACGTACGAGAAGAACGTTAGAATAGCTATTACACGTGCCTAGGCTACCTTTAGGCTAGAAGGCACGCGACAGTTGATGCCTTCGGAATACCCACTTCGACAATCATGTGGAATGAACTAAAGGAGCCATAAGGACAAAATTCAACCTCAGTCAATTTGAAACAACTAGGTTTTAATAACTTACTCAGCTGCGTCCCAGCCACCGGAGACGTTCCTTAATTGCGAAAACGCGAGATATGTTGGAGAACTTTCAGCATTCGCAATACAGTGACGTGTTTAGGCAGTAGCGAAGAATATAGGCCATCACTAAAACAATTATCAGCGCGTTAATAGCACGTTCGTTTTCTCATACAAACAAGCAAATCTTGATGCCCCACTACAAACGCCGCGTCACGTTTTTGGCGGTGGGTTGGATCGACGGCCGCCAAGTGCACAGACAACGTTCTGCGTTGTCCTAGACAAATCGCCGGAATGTGGCTGTGAATCGCCCCTGCTAAATGTTCTCCCTACTATCTCCTTGACGTCTTTTGAGTTTGCAATAAAATTGACATCATAGTGGCCAGCAGCAAGAATGCTTTTACTTTACCCAACGAATGTAAGGGGTGAACCCCCTTAGGAGTTCGGGCTCCCGGCATCTCCTGTCGTCATCGTCGTTTCATGTAGTCACGATACTAAAACACCGGGACCCTCATTTTTCAATGCCTCGCGCTAGAAATTTTCCATATCAGTGCGAAAAACGCGTACTAAAAGAATACATCGGGACACTCGTTTTCCAACGCATCGCACTAGAATGCTTCCTGCTTCAAAGACGCGACACTTTTACAGCAAAGCTGTGTACCTCCACCCTCGATGAATTTGTCTCCGTGGGGGAGAACGCCAAGGCCCCAAGAACACATTTATACAGTGCATGCTTCGCCCCTGCCCGGGTTTCGCGTTAGTGGAGATGGCCCGGTCTAATGCTTTAAGATACTTGTTGATCACACTTCTATCAAAATTGTTTTTACATGACTGCATTTATGAATACCAAAATGTAAAACAAACACCACATCAGTATTCCTTTATATATAAGCAATGGCCCACAAAGGTGTGTGCGAATTTTGTGTTCCTCTTTCCTTACTACCAGGCACTCCTGGCAAGCAATTCTGGTGTTAAAACGAGTGAAACGGTCAGGAAGCTGAATGCGACCTAAGTTGTAGCGAATTGCATTTGCTTCACACCTGGGTCACTGTGCATTAGTTAAGAACTGCATTAAGCGCCCACAATTTTTTTACAAGCCTGTGCTACGGTTGAAATTTCAGCCAAGATTTTGTTTTTTGTCTTCACTTCCCCTACACGGTCAGAAATTATTTTGATTCATTTATTGTAGGGCTCACCCCGCCGATGCTACACAGCCGATGAGGCGCGCCGTGGTAGAGTGCTCCGGATTAATTTTGACCACCTGGGGATCTTTAACGTTCCTCTAAATCTCAATCACACGGGCGTATTCACTTCCGCCTCCATCAGAAAAGCGGCCGTACCCGCTTCCTTGTGCTTAGTAACACAACGCATTAGCCACTGAGCCACCGCGGCGGGTAAGGTTAGAAATGGCATAAACCTGTTGGGTGTGCAAGAACGGTTATTTGCTTTAAGTAAGAGGGCACTCTACAGTCTACCAACTGAGATCGAAGAGTTTTTTTTTTGTTGACTTTCGAATTTCGATGGGGCGTTAAGAACGTGTATTTCGGACCACCTGCTAGCGTAGCACTTAGCCCGCTTGGCTGGTTGAAGGGACTAAGGACGGGAGCAACGCAGCATAAATGAAACGCGTTGCTGCGTGTCCGCAAACTGCGCGTACTAGAGGAACTACGTCACAATTAGCTTCCACTATTAGATGTGTCCGAAATGATCTCTGCTGGGGACTATCCCGGTTGAATGGCACATAGTTCCACCCAGCTTGGGGTGATACTACTGCATGGACTGATATCAGGCCTTTTTGGAACTGCGAAGCTGCAGCTGGGACATTTATTATTTTACATGAATTTGGTGCAAAAATGGTACGAACAAAAAAGAATGAGAAAAGATGCATACATAAAAACACTGCACTTCCCGCTTTGATTTCATGGCGTCTTGACAATCGCGTTACGGGAAACGGCGCAGGTGAAGGCTACACGCGGTCAGAGAGGTGGTTTTCATAAGGTTCGTCTCAACATATACTGGCCGCTTAAGTAACTTGGTTATAAAAACAAATCAATGGAAGGATACGTTCTATGATACACATGCCACATTGATTAGTTGCGTGAAAAGTGCGCCACCTCTTATCCTCATCACCCACTCACTGCCACCTGAATATAAAGAAGAAATGGCGATGTTATGGCGATTTTCTGGTGGCACGAATGAACGTCCTGTGTCAAGTTTTGTGATTGACTTTTGCTGAAGTTGGTTTTTGATAAACAAGAAAAATATTCTGCGAATGTTTTTATTATCGAAACGGTTGTATTTCCAGGCATATTATGTCACGGCTAAAAAATCAAGCTCTAGTTCATTTTTTTTCTATTTAAAAGATATGTGCTTAATACCCAGGTTTAAGTTCAAGCGACCCACTTAACTGCTCTGCACTACGAAGGAAATCCAATGCCAGGAGCTGTATTCTAGGCTGGGAGCAGTGTGACGGCGAGCGCAGCAGTTGCAACGGACCTCTGAAACAAGGAACGCAATACGCGTAAGTGAGCGCCATTAAAGTTTTTGATAACGACAGGTGATGTGGGCTGTTATTCTAGTAGGGGTACGTCAGTAAGAAATGGGTTTCAAAGCCAGGTGACGGTCACGCTAATAACTTTGATGTGTTTTCACAACAACCCCTTGAAATCAAACCCCAGAGATAGAATTGCCACTTTGGAGACTTCCGCGAGAATAGTCTGGCGTAGTATTGTTTGAGAACAAGGAAAGCCAAATTACGCCTGGGGTAGTTCACGGCTAGCTTCAAAGCTGTGATCGCATACACTCAATGTTTTACACAAAACAATACTGGTACTGTTTGCGCGCTAGGCGTTACCATGGACACCAGGTCAACTGTGGGCATTTGTATAGAAGAAACAGACGCACGAACGTAGAATCTTCAGTATGTTCAATAATCAGTCTAAAATCTTCAAGTGTGGCTACAAAGGAATTCCGAAGCAAGAGAGGTGGTGTGTCACGTTCTTTTGGGCACTACACGCCCCTCAAGACACGAGTGCGGAAACAGCTTTTTCATTTATTTCTGCGCTTATATGTAAGGCGTATACTGTTAACCGCTGTGAACAAAGCCAACGTGTTCTTTTTAGAGGGTGCTTCTACCTGATGCTGTGTTAACCCACTATGTTATAGCGGACAACTTACTCGCCCTTGTACTCGCAACCTGTAACCTTGTGCTCGCCACCTACTTGTGAATCCTGCCAGCAATTTCCACAGCACCATAAAAGTTTCCCAGAATCCCATGCAGACACATTGCATTCATGTGAATATAAAAACGTAGGAGTTGAGCTAGCTAAAACTGGTGTTCCACGAGCTAAGCATGGTTTATTACTGCTGCCAATCGATTCAAGCGATTCAAATAATGATTCACAAAGGAATAAAAATTTAAGAAGTATAGCACCATGCTACACAGATACCATTTGTAGCGCCACGCTACAAAGCTACTTCAATCGTTTGTAGGGCCTTGTTAATTGTGAAGTGCAGGTCGCTGGCCCCACCCATTAGTTATACAAAAAAGTTGCGGTGAAACTGAACTTCAGACATTCACAATTCGGAAAATCAGAAATTTCTATTAAAAAAAGCCAACGCGGATTACCAATAAACAAGGTACTTTATGTCCGCTTTCGTTTATGTATTCACATCGTCATCCTATAAATTTTATGTGCGTAATAGAACGACTTTTGTTACCACCAGCACTGAGTAGTGTCAAATCATTGGGGAAATCTGCAAGAAATACATTAAAAATTCAGCGAAGTTTTTATAAAGGAACACAGCACAAAATAATTTTTCGGAAATCTCTAAACATGCATCGTCATTTCGGAAAATATTTCTGCTCTTTCCCCCCCAAAAAGTAATGTGATAAAAGAAAAGTAAGGAAACGGGATATGGGCAACACTGTACTAACTTACCGAAACAAAAAAAATGCACGTTTACATAGACTTCGTCATTAGAATGAGGGGTGGGAGGAAATATTATTAAGATATTGGGAAGGAGAATTGTTACACTAAGAGAAACAGTGCGAATGACAGGACGAAGAAAGGAAAGACAAAAGCAAACCCTTCTGGAAGAAAAATTGGTTGCCAAACAGAAACAGTGGCATCAAAATTCACCAGAAAGAAATGAAACCGAGTGATAGCTGTTTCTTCTCAGCAATATTACTTTATTACTAGAGATGCGAACGGAGGTAAAACGAATGAATGAATAACAATTAATCATACAGCGTTGCAATTAGATGCACGAAAGTAAGTTTTAAGTTGGGGCCAATTTTACGTCTCTCCACGCATTTGACTTTCTTTATACTAGCGGTAAAGGTTCTGGAGGCTTTTTCTCACGATTAAGACTTACAGGTAGAACAACTTTGTATGTTTCTTTTAAATTTATATTATTTTATACAGAAGGAAGTGCCGCAACCGTAACGAACGATTTGTAAGCCGCGTTTTTGAAGAAGACAACAAGGACTCTGGCTGAATCAAATGTTAAAATGATATGTCTTTTATTTACAGCATGTATGTCATAGGATACACTCAGGGAGGAAGCCGGGCCAGTGAACCTGAAGTCTTTGTTACTGGTGAGAACTTGAACTTTTGCTTCGATTGCTTCGGTTTATTTGGTGTAGAAATTGGAGCAAGATTTTACGTTTAAGGTGTTGAGAACATGCATTGATTGAATAATTGATTGATTGATTGATTGATTGATTGATTGATTGATTGATTGATTGATTGATTGATTGATTGATTGATTGAGGGTTTAACACGCCGACGCTACACAGGTGGTGAGGCGCGCCGTAGAGGTGGGCTCCGGATTAATTTTGGCCACTTGGGGATCTTTAATATGCGCGGAAATCTCCACTACACGGGTGTTTTTGAGATTTCGGCGTACGGTAAAGACCCACAGGTGGTCAAAAATTACTGGGAACAGACTCGTTGTGACGCATGCGATACGAGTGGTTTAAGTGTCAATTTCAATGGCGCGAATGTTTTGTAGGGTTCACCCTACTATTGTATATACAGGCATCGTACACTGCAGCTATAAGTCCTCCTTTTAGAAAAACACGCAGTTGCTTCTTGGCACACATAATCCTTGTCTTTGCTTCCGTCATTAGGATCTCAACAGGGCAGTAAGCATCACTGCATAACGAAGACTGGCACCTTACTTATTACTGCAAAGACGTTACTAGAGTTATGGCACCTCTCCGTGCGACTTTAAACAGAAACCAGGCGGTGAGGTTTCTCTTTAGAGGAGAATCCTACTTTCACACATACGCACTGGCACTGCACAGCCAAAATTAATTCTAAATGTAAGCCGGGATCACTGTTGGCACCGTGTTCCTTGAGGTGTAAATCCCCATCCTTTCTTGCCTAGCGTATGACTCATCTCCTGTCCGGCAGCATTAGTACTCGTTTTCATCCAAACACATCTCCATGAGCATTCCCCCGGCAATATGATGTCTGTGTTAAAGTGCTTGTTAGAGGTGGTGGCGAAGTGATATTAAACAATGTTGAAGTCTAGGGGATTTTTTTGCCCGAGCCATGACTTTTATTTCTGCGTCAGATATCAAGAACACACATTCTGCATGTCTCTGAGCATTTATTATCACTTTGAAGCCAGGTGTGCCGGTAATTGACATATACTTCACGTGTGCTCAGAGTTAACATTTAATCCAGCATGTTTATAGGGCATCGACCGCGCCGAGAACGAAGTTTGCCAATCTTGACCAATCGATTTGGAAAAACCTCACGTCATGTTAACTCTACCTGAGTATTTCTCAGCACGATTATGTGCCTGGTACAGTGAGATAACTCCGTGCGACCCTCGAGTGTTTGGCATCTCCTTGAGACACCATCCAACCTTGTTCGATTATGCCTGCCACTGTGCGATTAGCGTTCGCTCCAATGCAATTCTAATGGACGGGCATTGTTGGTACACGAAGAGACATACCGGCAAACAAGGGGACGAGTGACAATGTGACACTCCCGGGCGAGGATTAACAGCGTGCCACTATTCAGGTCTAGGTGAAGTAGTACGCAGGCACGTCCGCCATTCCTGCGGTACACAAACAAAAATAGGTGAGTGCGATGCTTAACAGGCACAGATACGCTAGGATAGTTAGCTGGCTTCTATAAAACATGGCTTAGGCCTTTCTGCACGTTTACAAAGGAGTAAATATTCGAGCCAGGAGGGAATGCGTCGTCATGCACAACATGAGTGATGGAATCGATTGTATTGGGGGCTTTTGAGCCGCAGCTTATGTCCAAGGCGACACTGGGAAAAGGGCAACGAACTGATCAACGCCCGGTCTTCACCCGTGTTGTCTCATACGCATTCTGCATGAATTACAAATTTTGACTTTCTAATCCATCCTCACATGTCACTATAGCCGAGGTTACCTTTCCGGCTACTGAAAGCGGGCGTTCATGTCTTTATGTCAACCCTTGCAGATATATCTCCACATATTTGGGAATCCTACTTTCTAGCAGTTTAACTTTCCCTTTCCGTGGGCGGATTTTTAACTGTTAAGAGCTTGGCTTATGGTGATTCGGGTACCTGTCGTTAGGCATAACAAGTATGGGTCACAATATAAAATGTGAATGTGGCGAATGACAGAATATTTAATGCTGACTTGCTAAAATGGAGCGCCACTTATAAAAATTCGGTAATCAAGCAAAATCTACAAGTTTTAGTTATTTATATGTATACCACTAGCAAAACATCTCTATAATATCAAGAGCACTCACCACATAACAAAGCGGTGGAAGACGGTGAAATGGACAATCAACCAACAATACTTCATTATTATGCAATATCTAGATATGTATAGATTCACTTGTTTTTATACAAGAAGTAGAAGATTTGGGGATAACAAACTTATTTGAATGATAAATAAAGCAGCGCCACGACGCACTCGTTGCAAAAAAGATAACAGAGAATGCGCAACGTTTTTACCGCAATGCTAACCAAGACACAAGTTATTCGAGTTCCTTCCAGAATGCAAGCACTGAGGTACTGAGGGTGCAGTCATGCGTTGTATGCATGGTCAACACATTGCACTGCAATATGTGAATACTTTGCCAAAATTTTCAAGCATTCTGAATGTAATACTTTGTGGACACTATTGAAGAATTACGCCATTTTTTTATTTCCGTAATGAAAAGGTCTTTTGATTCACTTTATGACCCCAATTAGTTGTTACTTAGTACCGAAGTACCGGGCAGAAAATTTCTTATAGGTGGGAAGTTCAACTAGTTCAAGATCAGAGCAAAGCTTGAAGAGGCAGAGTCATGAATTAGCAGTACTCGTAGCTGTCTAGTTTGTAAACAATAACTCTTGGTCTTTCCACCTACTAACGTTATCTGACTTCAGTTCTGAGAGCACTTCTGGCAATAAAAGAGCTCGCCATATTTCCCCCCCTTGCGTTTCTGATAGAAATTCGGCCAGTAGTACACAGCAGCTCTACTGGAGCTACCGTGGGTGGCATTGTCACAGCGATCCTGATCATGGTCATCATAATCGGCGTGTTCATCGTGTATAGAAGACAACAGGAGCGGTAAGCGAATGTGTGACGGCCACCTTTGAGTGGTAAAAATAACCTGAAAACACGAAACGTCATATTTGTGCACACATTTGGCTCAAGATGTATGAGGTGGGAAAAAATGTCCGTGCCAACAGCATTGCCGAACATGTGGTCAAAAGGCATGGTATTGCTACTTGTGCTGCTGGAAGCAGATTAATAGAGCCAAAGAAGGATACAGTAAAATAAAATGCCCATAAAAACGATCTATTCTTACAGGCTGTCAAGAAACTAACGCTAATAAGAGCGTTTTGCCTTATGAATCAAAGCTTAGAGGTGTACTGATTTTTTATTATATTTATATGTATTTTAATTTTTATATTTTTATTATTTATTATTATTATTATTTTATTACATATTTTTATTATTTATTATTAATTTATATATTTTAATATTTATTTTTATTAGTAATTATTTTTGAAACAAACTTACTCAGTAACAGCGCTGTAACACCGCTGCTTCTTTCTCAGTAATATTTTTTAGGATTTTACGCCATTCTCGCGGATTTGGATCTAAGGAATGGTCACTACGAGGAGGTCCTGTGGTTCGGAAGGTGATAGTGCTTAGTAAGCGTTATAGGGAGGTCGATCAACAGTGTTTGTTTTGGGGAAAGGTTTGAACGATGGTGTGGAGTTTATTAAATATTGTTAGGTGCTCAGTGACACGCTATCCAGGCGTAGTAGGGAAACTTTGAATGGTTTTCGGGAAGGAGAGTAGCACCAGTATATCACCATTTGGACCCACCGTGGACCTATTCCTGTTAGAAGCCGCGTGTAAAAACCCGAACCTTTAACCGGAACATAAGAAATTAACACCGCTATACTGAGTTTTCACCTGGTGCAATTTCTTTTTGCAACACCGGAGTAATTCCAATTGGAGGTATATTGCTTCGTATTCTTAATGCATTTTTCAAGCGAAACCAGGTGCACTTTGTTCAAAATGCACATTAGCGTCAGTGGTTTTCATAAATGAGAACCTGTCCGTAAAACATTATCCAGCTATTATATTGTGGGGCGTGAGTACCTCAGCAGTTATGCCGGTTGGTATCATGGGATGACCGTAAGTGTTTTAATGTTTCCCTTCTCAGAAAACACAAATTTTTCGATTTGAATTTCTATAAGGAAAAATCAGGTACATAGCATACTATAATGTATTGGTTAAAAGTCTCGCACTTCTTACTCTTTCAAAACAACGCGTCACTCATGTTATTGCCCATTATTCACTAATAATTCAAAAGCATCAAAGGCAGCACGGATCCCTGTACCTGTAAAGCCGGCTCTTGCTACTGTTAAAAAATTTTTGAACTGGGTCGTTTGTTTTCCTACTGCTAACTGCTCTACAGTTTGTCGACGCGTGTGTTTTTTCATGGTATCAATATGAATGCACGTCTTTGCCTGCCCCTGGCTTGAAGAACAAAACTGTAAGCAAGGCATGATTTTATTTTAAAGATACTGACAACTGCGTAACAGAGGCTATTATTTTTTTCTAGACTGACAGCTGTGTATTACTGCTTTCCTTATTAATAAGGTGGTTCTCTCAAACTCACGTTTTTCGCAGCCAAATGAAATTATTTCCAGTAATGTTCTTTTCAAGGAAGGAGCAGCCTACATCAAAAACGTCGTCTACTGATGTCAGCAACATGAACAACTCCTTGGATCATTTGGTGCAGATGTCCGAGTAAGTCCAATTTTATTTTGAGCGATATTATTTCATGCATTTAGCACCACGGGCTCGTCAAAATCATTATTAGGCGTTACAATTTCTTCCTATCATTTCAGGTGTATTAATTGTGTGATAAAAGCTGACCTATAAGACTATGTTGGTATTTTCGTGATGGCAGTAGAGCAAGGCAAAGGTCTGCGTCACATTGTGACTTCTTTAGGTAACCCATGAACAGATTGCTTTAAGTTCTCTTATAAAACGAATCTTTGTGGAAACCGTAGGACAAACTGCAATGCAGTAATCACCGACGTTTCTTACGAGAGCTTGAACAGCATTTGCACAGAAGTGTGCAATTACAACGTAATTAGAGCCCGTGTTATCGATTGTTTCAATGCCAAAGTCGGTATTGTAAGTACAAAATTGTGTAATTAAAACGCCAAGATGAAAACGTCGTTAAATTAGAGTCAGAAGTTCATTACACAATAGTAATCCCAGTCGAAAAAGACGAAGAGAACGATTTCTGTAGTTTTTCGTGTTTTCGCGTGTCGTACTGTCGTCTGGTCATATTCGTGTCGGGTCGTGATTCTGGTGTCCTGTCGTGTGTCGTATTCCTGTTGTGATTTTGATGTTCAGTCGTGCTGAATAATTTCTTGCCGTGATCCTGATGTTACATCAGTACTTGCAGATGGTTTGAATGTTATCGCGCATTGTGAAAAATAGCATGAATGACAGTTCTGTTGTGACAAAAGGAATGTCTGTTGTAGAGAAAATTGACTTTGTCGTTACGACAGAAATGTGTGTCGTAACAAGAGGTGGTTTTGTCGTAAGAACAGGACTTCTGTTGTACAAAGTTTTTTGTCGCATGACAGGAATTCCTCTTAGGGTGTTTCGGTATTCCTGTCGGGATTTTAAACTTGGATACAATAAAGAACGATGTAAACATCGCCCAAAAAAAATGCCCAATACGGCTCGTCGTTGAGATATGCATTTTCAAAGTTACACTTGTGGTGCATTGCCATTATGTGTGCGATAAATCACGCAGAACGATAAGTTGATGCTAGTATTCGGTGGCTTACGTAATTTAACACTACAGCAAATTCACAAAAGCATGGAAGTGTCTGGTCTGGCGTGTACACATACCCACTTATCAGGACGCAAAAGTTTAATAACCGGCCTGTACGCATATATACATTCGAATCTATTTTAACCGATTGAACTGTTGGCCAGCAGTAGCGTTTCAGTGATCTACGCTCTGATATTCAAATTTTGTGGCATTGGCAAATAACTATAACATTACTAACTACTACCATGTTTCTTGAACAAAAACATGACACACCTCCTGTAGCGTTGAGAAATATTATCAGAAACCTCTAGAGCGAAATAATTAATTTCAAACACTATTAACACGGCTGCCTTGATTCGAGTAGAGAAAAAATGTAAATCTCATTATAGGTTAGGAAAAGTATAAAGTAATGGCAAAATTTGCCAAAATAAATTCCAGGCTGGTTCTCAATCAATTATGTGTTTCTTGAACTATGGGAAGCAAATAGTTACTGGTGCTTTGTTTATGCTGCTGAGCACTAGGACGGGGGTTCAAATACCGGCCGCGGCGGCGCTTTTCTAATGGAGGTGAAATGCAAAAACGCCCCTGGGTACAAGATTTTGGCGCACGTTAAAGATCCCCATGCAATGAAAATTAATCCGGGGCCCACCACTACAGCGCTTCTCATTGCCTGCGTTTGCGTTGGCGCGTTACACCCTGCAAACAATTTACTACTGCTTTATTTTTTTGCGAGTATTTGTTTATTTTGCCTCCGAGCAACCTAAAGCGGTTACACTTTGTGGAGATTTCATTTTCCAGTATGGTGCTCACGTTACCGGGATTAAACTATGGACTCGACATTTACACTTCGCGGTAATTTTCTTGAGGAGCGCAAGAAATCTTTATATATACAAGCAAAAGGTTTCACTAGAAGTTCATCAAATATGGAAAAAACGCGGGGGAAAAAAGCAGTTATAGTGTGTCACGTGAATCCTTATTATTAAGTCAATTCAGCATATTTTATTTGACAATGCCGCTTTAAATGCTGACCTTAGCACTCACCTTGTGCTCAATTACTACAACGTAGATTATATAGGTTTATTAGCGGCCATCTTTGAGCACCATGATGACTACCTGAAGGATTTCACATTAGTCCAGTCGGTTTCCTTCGCTAACATTATTTTTCGGGTTTCACAATCTTCTCAGTTATCGCGTGCCGGTTTATCTTAGTTGTGGTTTTTACATTGCCAGATCGGTTTTCGTTTTCTTAACTCCGAGTGACCTTACTAAAAAAAAAACATCTGTAATTGCTTGTTTTGTTTCGGTTAGTGTCACACCTCAACACCTTAATTGACTCCTGAGTTCACGCGTTAAGAAAATGCTATTTTCAACTTTGCAAGCACGTGTTTTAGGGATTTCGCATTGCGGAATTGAACACTTTGCTTTTTTTTTTCATTTCAGCGCTAACGGTTCTGCGGAGAAACCTAGTCCACCGGATGTGCAATACGAACCACCCATCGAAATGGTGCATCACGTTCTTAAGGACATTAACAAGTAAGAACAACTTGCTAATATTGCGCTTCGGTGAAAGAAGAAGAAGTGGTAGCTTTACCCTTTACTTTACAAGTGTTTGTAAAAACTGAACAAAGGAGCTGCGTAGAGAGAGGGTGATTTATGGTATCCGAAAGTTAAGGTTTGTTAAAATTCTCTGATGAATTCATGTCGCACTCTGACGCAGCAAGCTACAGAAAACAGAGCAATAGAGTGACTGAATCCTTCTAGAAAGCCGCCTACGAGAGTAGCATGAGCCACGTTGTCCTTGAGAGGTCATTAAAAGCGCGTGGCGGCCCATGACTCTGCCGACCGGCTTGTTCGGTAGGGCAGTGTCTTGGCGGGTTCCTAGGAGTCCCACCCCGCTTGTACGTACGCTTTGTAGAATGCAGCCAATGTAGGGCGGCGGAAGAGGAAGGAATGATAACGCCGGCAAAAATAAATGCCCATACGGGGTCTCCACGATTGTTGTCGTTTGTCGCATCGTGTGGCGGGGATAGGTTGGGTAGGTTGGCGGGGATAGGTTGGCTGGTGGCTCCAGTGTGTGTGTGTGTGGAGGGGGGGGGGCGGCATGTGGTTTTCCTAATTTCTGCTCCTGGTGCAGGTTTATGGCTGGTATCTATCTGGACGCGCGTAGCCAACTTCCTTGTGCTTCTCTGCGGATGTCGATACTCACGGCGAATGGAGTGTGGACCCTTTGTCTCGAAACCGCGTGAATTAAAACACCCAGGCCTCTCAAACTATTGTGCGCAGCTTGACGCAGTTGTATTTTTAGCGATTGTATTTTAGCACGGGTCTCTCGCATACATTATTCGAGGGAGGATTAAGGTCTCGAATTTCGACCTAGCACTTGTTTTTTCACTCCCTGTTGTTCTCCCGAAATACATACCTTCGCTTGCGTAATCACATTGGTGTGAAGCGTGACAGGCTTTACTCAAGCGTGTGCAGTGCTTATTAAAGAAGCTAAAAGCTGAGCCATCGTATTTTGTATTTTGTGGTAAGGGCTGGGGGGGGGGGGGGGGGGGGCAGGGAGGTATGTACTATCTAATGTTGCTTTGACGAAACTACGATTCTGTCCAGTGCGGCTTCAGGACCATCCCCCCTTACGATGTATCCGATCTTGAATGTACTGCACCGTAGAAAAGCCCAAGTTACTTATTTTGCCTGCAATATGGTCGTTTCAGAAAGCAAGAAACCGTTAGTCTCTGTGTATGGTTGCTTAACTTAGCTTGACTTTAGGATAAGTAGTTGATAGCGGTGATTTTTATTTGTTCATTTTGGATATTTGCATTTTGTAACATTGTCCTTGAAGGGCAATTTCGACGAACCTAGCAGTAGAAGAATCTGATAAATTTGGAGCGCACATCACGCCGCAAATAATCGTTCACATACGATTTCCACCGTAAAGGTCGTGCTTTGGGTCAATGCAAAAGACCGTCGCGGTCGATATGGTGCAAATTCCACCAGTCGCATCCGGGAATTTCCAGAATATGCCATCTTCGTTCCGTGAAGTCATTTTAATTAGAAATCCGGGAGCTAGCCACGTCGTCTGAGACGCGTTTTCGCCGGCTATACACTGCGGTTTGTCCACAGCGGTCGATCCGCGATGCTCGCAGTAATTACGAAGCCCTGCTCGAGTGACAGCCACGGGATATGGCTCGAGGCTATGTGCCACGTCGTGGCATCTAGTAACAGTTGCATGCAAGAGCATTCCACTACCTTCCGCTCCCACTACGACGCTGCGTAAACTTATCGCACAACGTAATTCTCATCTCCCTGATTTTGCAACAGTACCGCACATTGAAAACTGTTTGTAGAACGGATCATTAAGCCTGGGCGGGGAGAAATAATTGCCCCTACGCCCGCTCTTTCGGCCGCGACACGAAAGTTCCGGCACAAGCGGAAGAGATCGAATGGCCCTGATAGTGTTGCTAACAGAGGCGAGGATGATATGCGGCTGGGGTAACTTGTAATATAATAAAGGTATCAATTCAAGCTGACACTAAATGGCGGACGTGGGTTACGATGGTGGGCTTGCAGGGAAAGCAACTCCCACGCCGTTCGACTTTGGAAAACACTGAGTCTTTATCCGCGATCACTACGTAGATAAATGTGATTGAAAAATTTATTGAAGTTTGAGCTCCACTAAAAAAAAAAAAAAAAAAAAAACTGGCTATACCTGCTAAGCCACCTGCCGCAAAATATCGGTTGTTGTCAAAATTTGTACCTACACTTTTAGACTCGTTTAAAGGATCAATAATTATTCGAAGCTAGATTGGCCATGCGGAAGCGACTGGGAAGTACAGTTCGATGAATTCACACCAGGTATGGCTGCATTTAATTATTCAACTTCACTTTATTCTTTTTGTGAGAACATCGTCGTTATTTCTCAAACATATTTCTTGCTCGTTGTTTCTAGGCAAATCAGCAATCTGGCCACATGCAATCTTATAGGCGCTCCTGACGCGACGTTCCGATCACCGATGTGTAAAAGCCTCGTACTCCCTGTGCAATGTAGAACCTTTACTGAGGGGTAGTCTGCGTCGCTCGGCTAAAGTGACTTACAGAATATCATTCCAATTTCAGAAAAAATTAGGAGATGGTATAAGAATCTTAATTAGCATATTAACGAAACTGGAAAAAATTGCTGGAATTTTCGAAGCTCGAACCAAGGCCCGCCAGAACCGCAGAGTCTGACACTGTGCTATGACGGCCAAACAGTGCGCTCCTTTTAAACATTTCTCAAAATGTATAGCGATAGTATTAAAAGGAAAGCAGTAGATGGGGCCAGAGGCGTACAGGAAGTTTTGTGTTTCTACTTATCGGGAAAAAGTACCATTTCCGACAGCTACACCAATGAGATCAAAGTTGGGGATCATAACTCCCGTCGCCACTATCACCACTACCACCACTATCACCACCACCACAACCACCACCACCACCACCACCACCACCACCACCACCACCATCATCACCATCATCATTCAGCCTTGGCGTTCGTCTGTTGGCCCTTCAATTGTACGTTTGATGGCTGGAGGCTTGGACGGCCTCATTGCCAGTTCTAAGTTGCCGGCCAATTATTTGCGATCATTTAACAGCCATCCAACAGGCAATGCAATTGCATGCACAACTTCCATGACTGTAGAAGTCATTTAGACGTTGTCTCCGAATTTCCCGGAGGCCGAGTCATGGTACTTGGGTTTGAGTACTCACAAGTTTCTGCTTCGCAGTGGGTAAGGAGTTGTGCTGCAGAGCCAAAGGGCATGGATTCGATCCCGGCCGCGGGGGCGACGTTAAACGTCCGTGTGTCGAGTTTTCAGCCCTCGTTGAAGATTCCCAGGTGGTCCAAAATTATTCCAGAGCCCCACATGGAGCAATCCCTCTTAACCCAGCTGTATCTTCGGTGCGTTAAACCTCAAAATCAATCAATCAATCAATCAATCAATCAATCAATCAATCAATCAATCAATCAATCAATCAATGATTCAACCAATCAACTAGGAGGCGGATGTTGTGTATACGGCGGTGAACGGCACGCGTCAGTGCAACATGCTTCGTTACAGCTAATCATATCGCTCTTGTGTTTTTATCTACAACTTCCGCAATTAAATTCGGTCGGATGAAGCGCACTTGGTGTTAAATTTCAGGCTAATTTACTGAGGTAAATGCGAGTGGTAAAGCTCCAGCGGGGGCGCACTGCTTGATTACTTTTCGCTACCTTGATTCTTGTTCTTTTTTGGGGGTGTGGTAATAGCTAATAAGATGTATGCCAACACGGGAATAACCCCTCATTAGTACACGAATGCGCCCACGGAGCCAGCTGGCACATCCAACGCTGCCCGCTTTGTGATCATACCTGCATCCCTAACCTTTTTCACTTGATGTGGCACTATACACAATGCACGAATGGTGGCGAGCCGCTATTGCAGCTCGGTTTCCCACCTGGAGACGAAGAAGCGTATTTGCAACGCACTAGAGCAGACACCTCGTGTGTAGACAAACTATTTGAATATGCACTAACCAGCTGTCTATATAAGCTGGTATTATAACCTGAGCCGACTTCTGTCATAAACATTCTTGCGCACCTGTCTCTTCGTGAAACATGCGTTTTGTGATTGTAGAGTTTAACGCGCCGCTCGCAACGCCGGCGATGAGTCGCGCCGTAGCGGAGGGCTCCGGATTAATTTTGACCATCTTGGGGTCTTGATCGTGCGCCGAAATATTGGGATCTTGATCGTGTGCCGAAACCGGAGCCAAAGGCGTTTTTACTTTTCGCCTAAATCAGAAATGCGGCCGCCGCGTCCTTGCGCTGAGCAGCGCATCGCCTTAGTTATTAGCGAGCTTTAGCTGACCGTTTTTCACGATGCGCTCCGCTCCGATAGCAAGCGGAAGCGCCAATGCGCAGGCGTGGTGGCGCTTGAGCGCGAACGGCATTGGCTCCGGTCGCGCTGACCGTGCCGCCGATACCGCAGCGGACCGTCGAAAACGGTTAGCTAAAACTCCCTATTGAGCCACCGCGGCGGGTCGTGAAACATCCGAACTACTTACTATATCAACTTCTCAAAATATAAACTTCAAAATGATGCCTCCCAATTCAAGTGATCGGTAACTCACAAAACTTGCGCAGACCGCGTATCCTTGAGAAGTGATATCTTTTCAACCATTCCCCCGTTCCTTGTCCCTCTCCCTTCCAACCCGACAACACGACAAAGATTTTCTCCCTTTCTCTCAATTTGCTAAGCTACTAATTCAGAGCCAACGGATGGACGTACCGCTAGGCTCGCTTACGGAGTTCAATTTGTCGAGTGCGGCAGATATTGGACACAGTACTTGGGCCGTTCATTTTGTAAAGCTATTGTAATGCGATAAAGGCGGCAGGAGCAATGCGCTGCACAAACACGAGGAGATAAGGGTACAAAATCTAGAACACAGCTGCATGTACGCTAAACTTCCCTTCATACTGTCGCCAACTGCACATCCGCTGCAGTTACAACGCTGTTTTTAGGCTCAGGCAGCCGTCGGTGTGCCTAGCATGCCTGACACCCCTGGACGTTTTGTTGCAACGCTCCCTTCAAGACTGTTTATCATTCTATCGCTGTGTCACACAGAGTGACAGGCTGCACACGGTATACCCGATTTTTCGACGGATGACCTACACTAAAAGGGAACACCGGTGAAACCTTTGAGGTAAGAAGGCGGGGGCATTAACCTGCAAACCAAGGGGGACGATAATTTTCAAAACTTTGAAAATCAGTAGGAAAAGAAGCACTTGCAATAGTGAACCGCCCATTTCAACTATCCAGAAAGAAATTTTGTACCTGATATGAGTGTTGTTGATAAATCGTCAAGCGGCGGGTAAAATTGTTGTCACTGTCTTGAGAAACCTTCGGATGACATTTTGTTTTGAACTTTTTCGCCTTTCTTTTCGCTTATTCAGGTGCCGGTTGGCGCGTATCCTATATTCGCCAGCGTCTGTGTTGTGCGTTTTCTTTCTTTGTCCCGTCATCAGCGCTGTTTGTTCGGAGTTAAAATACCCCAAGTAGACCATCAGAAAACTCTTCTGAAAGACAATACTGACACAAAATACACGAAGGGTTGCAAAGATTTTACTACATATCAGTACCCGCGAAAGAAAGAAAAGAAATAAAAGTGAATTGTTAGTGTTCCAGTATAGCAAAAATACTATTGTAGATCTAGACTCGGAGTATAAATGAAGTAGAATAATCTTGGAGGAGCATTTTACATGGCTACACTACAAAAAAAATTGGTAGCCAGCATTAAAACAAATAAGCGCCACGTCAAAGCGCGCAGATTGGCTACCTAGCTGCCGTTTTTAAGCTGTTCTGCCATCATGTGGATGTGTATGGGCGATGTATCTGTCTTATTGCGCAGGCCAATCCCTAAGAAGGACTTCAAGGAGCACTTGGCCATGATGCAAGAAGACTCGGGCTACAGGTTCGCAGATGAATACGAGGTAGGTGTTTCCCCTGAATGTTGGAGTCTGTTAGTCAGCTACCGGTCCCTGTGCTTCTAACGTACGAAGATACATATATTTGGTAAAGAAAGAGTGTGAAAGTGGAACTTCGAGTGAAACGTCGTGCGAAATCGCTAAGGTAAAAACGGTCGTTTTATTCACGTATTTTTAAGATTATCGAAGATGTTAAAGATGTTCAGGGATGTTTAGCAGGTTGTTAAGACGTTCGAAGGTTCGTTTTTGCTCACATTCCCAAAAACGCCAAAACAAGAAACATCCAGGCAGGTAAAGCACTCGGGGAAACCCAGTGTCAGAGACAGTATCAGGATGTATCTCCGACTAAGTAGCTGTTTATTTCTTGCCTCCAAAAGCTCTGTCTCCCTTTTTTATTTCCCTCTACTTCTTTATGAGTCAAGTAGTGAGTTCATTGTAATTCTATTTGCAAGGCACTCGTTTAAAGTTAGCGATACCATTCTATCTACCATAAGGACAATGACTTTGCACAAGGCTTATTTAACGGAAAGGTAAACCCTGCCAGTTTAGTTTATCACGGTAAAATCCGGTACGTGCATGCAATGCAAATTTTTTGGCCAGCTTACACGCATTTTATTGGGCGCTGGCAAGCCCACAACTTGGTATCCAACTGCGAGGGTGTTTTAGTTCTATATTTACTTCGCGTTAATAAGCAAGAACCTAATTTAAATAGTAAATAGCTCTAAACTAATTTCTGAACATGATACGGCAGATATGCCTATTTTAAACCAGTGTGTGATCGCTGCGACCGCTGCATCACTTTGAAAGGTCGCCGCTAACGGCGACAAGCGTGAGTTCGATAAATTCATTTCAGTGTCCCTGTAAAGGTGCCATAAACCGAAAATGCAACTTTCATTCTATAAAAGGAATGATTTTACTCGATAACAATGATAGAATCTTTTTACAAAATTCATAAAAATAATGGAAACACAAGGGGAAATCGGTAAACTGGAAGCGACTCCCAGCACACCTACCGGTGACGTATTTCAGATGTCACCTAATGTTGGTGCAATTTGGGGCTGCCAAGCAAGCTAATCTTCAAGAAATATCACTGACAGAATGTAGTGTTGCCTTTATGTCCGTTTTCTCGGATCAAATGAATGGCACCGGCCAGTTAACACGCTGATTTCCATGATTTAGTGCTAGCCTGTCTTGCGCCAGCCCTGCATATAATACGCAACTGTATTGCAGAACTTGAGGGTTGTTTTTTATATATTTCTGGAGTTTTGTTTCTTTAAAACGCCTGTAACGACTAGACTATAACTAAGTGAGTTACCAAAGGCGAGATTAATTAAACTATACAAGTGTTATTTTGCATTCGTGGGCCTTTTAACGCCGATGGAAGTGAGCAGCATGTTTGGTTTTTACGACACTTTGTGCGTTTTATTATCCAGAAATCGTCGCTGCTTTGCGAATTACACTGCAATGATCAGTGTCGTGGACACTGCACGGTAGGGCGAATTGTGCGTGGGAGATGAAGCCAGTTGTGGAGCCGTGATGCGGGCCATAAAACAATGCGTACCCGCTTAATATAAATTTTTGGACTATAGATGTCCTGAAACATCACGTTATCATTCAGCTTGGCAGACACCGTTGTCGCTCTGCTGCTACTCGGACGTCAAACGTCCAACACAGGAAGATGAAAACAGCGCAATCAGAATTTTGTGCCTATTACGCGGAGACGGGGGTTTCTATGACTCTTTATAGCGGCGCTTGCCTGTTTAGCTGTGCATCTTGAGCGATAGCACAACCTATTCGAATTACACAAATGGTTTCCGAACCACGACAAGATGAATGCTTGTGGCGATGAGGGCGGAGTGCACGCCGACGAATTGATTTGTAAGCCCGCTTAATCTGAGAAGTACCTGAATTTGGGTCGGAATAAATTTTGTTTATAATCATGCCACAAATTTGTCAAAGGGGAACACATAGATTTACTTGAAGGCGGCTATTGCAAGCATTTATTTCTACAGAAATCTAGAGGGCCTTTTGGGCTTCTCTGGGCCGGCGGTGCCTACTCCTGGCCTTTCTTACCACTGCCTATGAAGTGAGACGTGACAATTATGAAAGCTATTTTTAGTGCTTTCACTTCGCCTGACCAATGAGCAGGCGCTGGTGTGAAATGTATTTGCGAAAAATATGTGTGTACTCTAAAACGTTCATGACTACCAAGACTCTTTTACAATCACATCCTGGTGCTTACTTTCTGTTTTCAGAGGCTAGTGGAACTAAGCCCCCAGTACCCATCTGACGTTGCCCGGCAGCCGGCAAACAGCAAAAAGAATCGCTTCACCAACATTCATCCCTGTAAGAATTTCAGGGATTCTTTTGGCAGTTTCTTCAGATTTTATGCAATTATCGTTGCTTCTGTGTCTGCAGTAGTTGCAACGGTTACGAAAGCTGTGTTATGCCTAGCCTGCTAAAAATTTATTTCCTCACAGTCGTAGCGACGCCCTAGAGTAGCGTGATGATAGAAATGAATGTGATGAAGTCGCATCATAAACGTGCCTTTATTCGTGAAGTATTCGGGGGCAACGGAAACCTCCACCTTTTTTATGTTAGGTCTAAACCCGAGAAAACTCAAACCTGCGCGGGTAGTCACCAAGTGTGCTTGTGTTTTAAAATATTGTAATCCTAAAACGTAGCGCTGCAAAAAGATCGAGTTGCAAATATCAGAAAATGGCCTGGGATGTATAGCTTCTACGGAATGCTTACAGCAGCCCAAAAGGATACAAAAACGCTGCTGGTGACGTACACGTGTACAAAAGACGTGTGCCCAAAATACCAAAATAAAACAAAACGTCGGGCACCCCTGCGACTAACGATGGCAATGGTTCCGCGCGAAGCTTCCTCGCGATAGGTTCCTTGGTTGTCGTCCGACCATGGACTTGGGCTGGCAGATGGTTTGGACCTCGACTCATGGAGCTGTGAGTTTTACTCGACAGCAGCTTGGTTTTTGATCGCAGGAATTTCAACTTTGAGCCTTAGTCATTTGATTTCGCACGAAGAAAGCTTCGTGTTCAACCATCGTCGTCATTGGAAGGAGGAAAGCATGATCTTTCTGTCTGACTTTGCACGTACCTGCACCCTTCTACAAATTCGAACTGCATCATTGATTGATTGATTGTAGGGTTTAGCGCGCTGGCGCAACCCAGGTGATGAGGCACGCCGTAGTGGAGGGCTCCGGGATACCTTTGACCACCTGGGGATCTTTAACGTGCGCCGCAATCTCGTTCACACGGGCGTTTTTGCTTTTGGCCTCCTTCAGAAAAGCGGCCGCTGTGGCCAGGCGCATGACATTTCAGAGAGCCGAGTTTGCCTCAGTTCTACAGAGCTCCTATACGACATTCTGGTTTACCCAATCCGAGCCCTTGTCCATATTCTTGTAGCCTTGCCCTTTCCGGTTTCAATGTATACTTCTATGAAATCTGGAAAAAGTCTTGACATAGAACGGTGCTTAGAACAAGGTGGCAGCTAGAGGGATTATGCACAAAGAAGCAAGAACAAATTTCCCCATCTTACGAAGTCTGCTTCAGGCGCACAAAGCGTGAAATAGCCCGGGCGGCTTTGTTGAATTCCGTTGATCGCTCGTGTTTGAATAGAATGAAACTAAGCTTGGGCAAGCAAGGGGAACGGCTGGTGTAGGCAGCTTACCCGCAGGCCATGATTTCCAGGATAGGCGAGGCAGTCATGAGAAAAGAGTGTTCTAGTGCTGAAAACTGCACGCAAGAAGAAATGCGTAAGAAATCCGCGAGTGCTATCCTGTTTCTTCACGTTTCCAACAAAGTAAGATGGTGGTAGAAAAAGCAGCAGTTTCCTTAGCGATGCTCTGACATTTGCCAATCTATGCGAACTTTGGCATTTACATTCGCGCTTAGTTTATGACAATTTTCGCAAAAGAAAGTTTGGTTAGCATAAGTACGGGACCTATGTAACTATGATGGCTTTGTGACAAAAGATATTCAAAGGTAGTTATCATCCGTTACACGCCTAAAAGTTAAATTTGGTTGCGCTTACTCGCACAAGAAACAAACCCGGGGATGCACACATGTGTCCCCTCTTTGTGTTTTTCTGTAAAAAGCCCACAAAAATCTCCGAGGCTGTACCAAGAAACTAAAGTCTCAGTCTGCAAATAAAATGAAAAACATGAATGTATGCATACTAATTCTGTTGACAGTGACTCCCATAAACCGTCAGAATACCCACTGGCTCTCTTTTGTGAGCCCTTTGTATTACAGACAGTCGTGGAGCGTAAAAGAGTCTTGGATAAACAAAATAGATTCATGGGAGCAGCGACTCTCATTAAGCTTCATTTTCTTTGAGTTACTAGGCGTGCGGGCCGTGCATACACCGCTAGAGCGCGGTGATAGGGTATTTGGTTCAAATGGTGTTCATGAAGAAGGCAATGGATTTTAAAACTCTGTCGTATCCGTTAATTTTAATGTTGAAACGGTAGAGAAATACACCTAATCTTGTCACTTACCCATGGAGACGTCTTCCCCCTTTTAACGGGGGTCGTTCTGCGACCAACAGGCAGAGCTGGCTTAAACCCGTTTGCACCGACAACTAACGAGTTTCTCCTCCTTTGCGCTTGTATAGTAAACTGTAAAATAATTTACACCCTCAGGGATAGTAAACTGTAAAATAATTTACACCCTGTTTATAGCTAGCACCCTTACAACCTAGCAAATAAGAAAGGAAAACGCCATGTAAAGTGTGTTTTGGTGTCCATAACACCCTTACACCAAAGTAAAAACACAAAAATTCACTCCATGAAAGGGTTTTTTAAAATTAATTATGCGACTATTCCACTTTGTTTTGATAAAATAAAGGGTGTTAGTTATGGCAAAATTGTGCCAATGATCTTACAGTGTGGGGCCGGTTAACTATCGGCTTCACCGGAATCAGTTATCCACTCAGCTGTAGTTCCCGTGAACAAAGGCGGTGAACACAAAAAAGATAGGACAAATGTTCCCACAGAGTAAGATGATTTGCATCTCAATAAGAATTTTTACGGTCTATAAAACTCTAACACCCGTTTTAACAACACAGAAAAACACCCTTGAAGGGTGTTTACTCGTTTCTAACACCCATACGGCGTAGCAAAAAGACAAAGGATCACCGGCTTTTAGCGTTTTATCATTTACTGAACCTTCGAAAGGGTGGTCTTTGTTTTTATTGGTTTTAAGAGTGTCAAGTATAGACATAAAGGATGTAAATAATTTTACAGTGTGCCTTTCCTGTCTAAATTGTGTTCTCTGTCCCTCCCTTTCCGGGCGCATCATACTTTGTGGACTACTTGTCAACCAGCATGGCAGCAACTTCTACAGCTGTACTTCCGTAATGGGTTCCTGCACGGTGCGCGGTAGCCATGTCCCGCGGCAGTGCAATTGAGCGGAATGCCCGAAATCGCTTCTTAGGGCGTCCACGCCTCGTCGAATTCCAAGCCTCATAGAATAATTTGTTCAGAGAGCTGCTTTCCTCCCGTTAAAACTGGCTACTGTGGTGTATTGGTTTGCCAATATATATAGCTAAATCAAAGACAGCATCCTTACAACGAAAAGGTCCTAGTTTTTCTGATTTCCATTTCACTGACTGCCGCTTCACTGAACAGAATAACAATAATTTGGAGTTACGCTGGCAGTGTTATGGGTGAAAGTGGGATGCAAAGTACCATTTTTGCCATCGGAAGGCGATCGTAGCGAAGGTGCTTTCGACTGTTAAGCATTCAGAGTTACAAGCACGTTGTACAAATAACGGTAACAATGCCGATGCGTACGCTAAGGCTTCATACGTTATTTACCCATGCCATGAAGTGCACGTGTAAACTTCAGATCTCATGCATCTCCCGGTGGAAAACGGAATGCTAAGGAGTGACACTGCTTCCCAGGGGCTCGGTATTTCTATTCCCGCTGAAAACCTTTCCGTGTGCAAGAATGCGCATGTTGCGGTCGGTTGAAAATTGGAGTATCGACTAATTGCGTGTGAAGGAACTGTGAAGGAACTGTCTCGGCAAGCAGAAATATCAACGATTTTTCCTTAAAGGGTCAAGGAGGCAAAATGCAAGTTTGGTTCATTGAAAAGATTGCCTCGTTAGAACCATGGGGACATCACTTTTAACGTAAACTTCACCCAAATAAGCTACATAATTAGGAAAAAAGGGAGTGGCCATGGGACCCACATGCTCCTTTTCCGCCGCAGAACCTATGATGCTGCCCTGCTATTGGCGGAGGCCGGCAAAAGCGAACGAAATTAGGAACAACATATACGCTGGCGGAACGAGCAATTTGCGCTTAAATGTAGGGCCCATTCTTTTTACAAGAGTAAGAATGCTGGGAAAAAGATTGGAAGTTACGAAAGCGCAGTAAACCTACAAGTACTTATGCGTACTGCTGTTGGTACTGCGCGCACTATGCTTTGTTTAGATGCACAGCACTGCAGGACTTCGGCGTTGTCTCAGACGACACTGGCCGATTGACGCAAGCAATGGTGTCTTACGTTACCACGATTGCATGTTTCACAAAATAATTATTTTCTTTATGAACAAAAACAAGCCGGGTTTAAATACGGTCACAAACCAAATCAAAGGCAGAAAACGGCTTGCCGCGATGTGGTAGCGCCATCAAGGTTGACTAACAGTGAGAAATTCTCCGCTCCACACCAAGTTTAGCTGAAAGACCTGCTCTTACGATGTCATTGCAAACGTCGTTCAAACTCACGTTTTGTCGCGAGAATAGAATTTTAGCTTAAATTGAATTATTTCGCAGTGAATAAAGCATCACTTCTTTCTGTACAAACGCTGGGGGCACAATAGAACACGAAATCTTTCGAATAAAACAAACTTGTATTTTGTCTTCATGGCCCCTTTAAGGCACAACTCTCATTAAACTTTGCAAATGTAGTAAATGTATCAACATATTCTTGTCTGGCCAATTATGGTGAAAGACAGAAAATATCTGAAAACATTCCCTTTAACAAAAAGGAGAGCTAATCAATGTGTCACACTGTACACTTTGTCCTGTATAGAAACAAGTCTTTTTGAAAACCACAGCTAAAAAAAAATTTTGTGTGGAACGATAACCACGTCAGCCGCAATGAAATCCCCCCTCTCCCCCCAAAAAAACAACTGTAACTGGGAGTGAGAAGTTATTTCTAAAGCGAGAAATTTTTCAATGATGCAGAAAAATAAACCCAAATGCATTACGCAAATTCATACCAGATCTCCAGAACGCTGCCTAGCGAGATTTTTCTCTTAAAACTGAAATATTCCATGCAAATTTTGTTAATTATTTTCAAGCTAAATTTTTCACATATGGAGTGCGCATATGGAGTTCGAAATCACTTCACTCAAAATGTATTGTCTTCACTGAGTTCAGCGTGTTCTGTGGCAGGCGACGTTTATTTGTAGTTTGAAAAACGGGGCTTTCGCTTTGAACACGGTTTGTATACGGAACGTATATCTTGTAAAGACCAACACTGGCAGGGAATTTAGTATTTATGTGAACACTAAATATTAGCTCTAATGCGATTGATGGATGTGGGTTCTATCCACCGTTCCCACCTACTACGCTCAGGTGCTCCCCTTTTAGGAGCACGAGGATATCCCTCTCAAAGAGCTTTAGTAAAGCGGGCAATCAGGGGGTGCTAGTCGTACAACCCTTCACATAAGGATGACAAAATTATTAGCTTATGACGGAAGACTACTCACAATATCAGCTTACTCTAAGCCTAATAAAAAGCTGACTACACATTATTTTGTGCAGTTGATAAATCAAGAGTTCCGCTTTCCGTCGTTGGAGACGACGAGCAGTCATCTTACATCAACGCTAGTTTCGTGAAGGTAAGTGACTGAAAGACTGCTAGACTTAGCAGTTGTAATTTTGGGTGTCCCGAGTGTTTTTGGAACGTGTGTGCTATCATTGTATGAGTGTTAACCTTCATTAGTTGCTCCAAAATTTTGCAGGTTCAAATGTATTTTCGTAATGTACCAAGATACTTTTTACTGTGTTCTGTGGCATTACTATTTTTTGAAGTCGAAAATTTTGCGAGATCATACACTCATTTTTATAACTACCCAACTTTACGGAGCAAAGATACTCTATCATTTCCTTCTTATAGCAAGATATAAAAATATTCCACGATGCAAAAGGTACCAAATTAATTGCGCAGGAATATACAAGCGTCTTTGCTAGTTATGCTTTCCATCGTTTTACCTTACACAAGAAAACTGCGATGAATTTTAACCGTCTTCAAATGGCTAAGTCTATTTATTGAAACGGCAATTATCTGCAACATTAAGAACTCCACATTAAAACCAAAGGTGCAATCATCCATCTGGTACCTATAGCATACTTTGATACAAAACGGCTGTGGTCATACTCAGTTATCTTTGGACGTACTTTTTAGCATAATGTAGATCAGTTTCTAGCAATTTTGTTTTGAATAATGGTTTTCTTAGTACTGAAGCATTGGTGGCTGACTCTGGCACCGAAACATTTCAGGGTTACAACGCAGAGCGCGAGTATATCGCCGCTCAGGGTCCCAACGCCTTGACCGTCAACGACTTCTGGCGGATGATATGGGAGCATGACGTCAAGATCATCATTATGCTTACTCAGCTCGTCGAGGGAAACAAGGTAAAGCAACAGAATTTCATCTTCAGGTGAATGTCGTAACGAACGTGTACTAGCCACTGTCGCTCACTAGCTAAGGCGTTCTGCTGCTAAGCCCGAATAGGCGGGTTCAATCCCGCCAGCAGTGGCTGCTTTCCAGATGGAGGCGAAAACCCCTGTGTCTAAAGATTTTGGCCAACGTTACCCAGGTGGTCAAAATTAATACTGAACCTTCCACGGCAGCGCCCTTCATTTGCCGCGGGTCCCCTCTGCGCCTTAATAACTACAAAAATTGTGAATTTATTGAACTTGACCTGGATTTTTGACGTGTCACTAAAATGGTAACAAACTTGATCGAACGTAAGCCAGGAAATGGTGGAATTTCGTTTTACGCGCGTAAGTAGACATTCGCAATCATATGAAACTGAACAACAGGAACGGCATTTATTTGGCGACCCATTCAGAGCGGTAAAAACTCCTGAAGTAGCGCTAGGTTACGAGCTAGTCCAAAGGCCGCCCCATTGAACTGAACAGATTGTAGAAAGTAATACGACCAGAATAAAATCAGAAGCACTACCGCGTTGCAGCCAATGCAAACTAAGAAGCGGCCATCGTGTTTTACAAAATGTGTTTTAACAAGAATGCCTAAACGTTTTGTAAAAACGAGGTCATACGACAGAAGTTTGCTTATGGAAAACACGTCTTTTAAATCTCTATGGTGACAGCCTCATTAAAGTTGGCCCTAAAGTTTGAGAAAACCAGAGCAAAAAGGTTGAACATCAGTGACAAAGCTTTTGGAGATTACGAATTTTGTGTTAGAAACACCATGCAAAAATTGGATGAATAAATAAAAAGCTGTGTTTCGGGTGTCACCAAAACGTCTTTTTTATGATATTTGGCCTATGTAACCAAGAAAGCCGTTTTCGTTTTACTTACGTAGGCTGTAATGAAAACAATTTACATTTAAAACATGGTCAATACGAGTGTTTTTAATAAGAGAAAAACGCCAAATCATTTTGTCAACTGGCATTCTATTGCACCGCCTTAATTTCTGGCCAACTGCAATCTTCGGAATTAACTTGGCTCGTCCGCTGGTAATTTTAGCTGAGCATATCTAAATGTGCACTGAAATGAAAAATAACTAATGTCCGCTTGATTAATGGCTACCACGACGTAGACGCAGTTCCACATCAACGCTATTTTTCAGCGGAATTAATGAGTTATGCTGATCATCTAGCATTTGGGAGACAACCGTGCAAGCAAAATGAATACATTTTTCAAATAAAAACTGTTTGTTCCCCATTTCAACGTATGCCTTTAGCATTTCTTGTTCTTCATTCGCAGAAAAAGTGCGAGCGATACTGGCCGGAAGACAACAAAGAGCACAGCTACGGGTGCGTGCAAGTTCGCAAGGACTCCTCGGCTGAGCGCAGTGACTTCATTCTGACTGAGTTGAAGATAAAGGTAACGTTCCCTACTATTATTTTTCGCCAGATTTAAACTGAAAAAAAGTTCATCATAAATATAAACTTTAAATCTCATGACGGCAGCATATTTTTCCTCTTCGTCTGAACTGCGGCGCATAAACATGGACAATTCTGCTCGTTTCCCGAAATTAACACTCCATCTTCCTTTTTGCCAGAGATGACATTTTTTAGGGTGTAAGCGTGTCAGGTAATTTTTTTCTAATTTCCTGGCCACTGGAGGGTATATAATTACGAATTATATTTCTAGAAGAAAAACAAGCAATAATTCTCGAATACCCGAACACGAACTCATAAATAATATAACTGCGTGAAACCCACGTCAGTACACAAGTCAGAACGCTCGAAGAAGTCTGGCATAACCGAAAAAAAACGCGTTTTTTCCCGTTTGAAAAAAAAAACGCCGGTCCTGGCTTACAAGTATTAAAATATTCTGAAATTTAGGTATGTGTTATAGCAACAAGACGGGCCGCCAATTACAGAAATGGCTGTCACATTTTAGTGCCGGCTAGCATGATGTATTGTTAAGTGTACCTTGCTCTCTGAACATTATCATTCGTGTGCTACGCACGGATCCCAAATTGGGCAAAGCTCTTGTTGATAGCAGTGTTAATGTTATGCGCGACTATAGAATGTACCATATGTCTACTAGTACTGCATTCCTGGGCCGACGTATGTGGGTATGTTATGTTTAAGTTACCGGTACGTTTTTTAATAAATTTATTTCCCACTTTTCTACATTTGCGCAAACGTTTGTGTAATGCCGATTATGTGACCCCTATTATAACGCGCTGTGGGCGAGGTAGGTAAGTAAGCAAATAAATAAATATCACAAAACCCCCAGCCAACATCTGGTTTCTTCAAACAGACTGTTAGACATTCCTCCCGCTTAAGCCAAAGTCATTGAATAAGCAGGTTAACCTTGATCGCTTTCCATTACGCATAACAATATCAAACTAAACCCATAAGGACTTAGATCGCTGGAAGTTTTTAAAAAAAATGGAGAAATCTTACACTAATGCGTAAGACTTGAAGATAGCGAAGCTGTACGCAACCTTCACGACCATCACGAAGGTTTAAGGCCACAACTGCAGCCGATTCTCTTCTTCGCTGTCGCTTTCTGCATCATTGGTGCTATAAGTCTGAGCTTCGTTCATTTTTAGGAAGTGACAATCACCGGGCAACACCCTGGAAGGACGTAGGCTGTGTTGTGTCGTTCTCGTTCCGAGCAAGCGTTGCCACGATTAGGGCGAATGCTCGTGTTTTGCTATTCTTTTTTTGTCACTCTTGGGCAATCTCCCTGAGTGGGTATGCCTGGCTTGACGAACGTGCTCAGGGAACACTGGGCAGCCCTTGCGAGGCACGCACTCCCTAGCTCTAGGCCTTTTCTTCGTTTTGCTAGCTGCTGCGCAATCGACGTGAGGCCCGCGCACACCTGCGCGCGCTCGGAACTTTATTGGTATATTTAACTGTGGACACGAAAAATTCCGAGTTGCTACAGAGCTTCTCTGTTAAAAAACCTCTTGCAAAATTTCAAATAAAGCTCACAAACCACGTTTTGTATCAAAAGAGTTTGCATAAACCTATCCGCGACAATTTGTTATAACGACTGCCTTTGGTTTGAGTGCCATCATGACCAAGTACTACACAAAAACTTTTATTTTCCGTTTCAGAGTTTTTTGCTGTTATTTCAGCGCGGACAGTTTCAGACGGAATTCCTGGCTCTTAGGGCCGTCGTGTTTTACGACAGGGCTAAGTGAAACAACACTAACGGCCCTCAATCAGAGCTATCCTCCCTGTAATTCTTTCAAGTCTGTGTTCTGTCTGGAAAAGGCAGTAAAAAATGGCGCGCGAATTTCAATACTCCCCAAAACTTCTGAGGCAACCTCCCAAGCGGCGCTTAATTACTACCAACACAAAACATAACATCAGCGACTGTTGCGGTACTGTGCATAGTTCGGGTTGTATTTCATGTGGCGAGAAATATTCACAACTTGCAGAATGCAAAAGAGGTACCGCAGTATCTAGAGAAGGGACGCAATAACGGTACGGTCATTTGACGTGTTTACAGCATGCACGAAGGTTTAATGGCGGTTTTGTGCCCCAAAGCTGTACCTAGGCTATAGCTAAACTATTCCTACTACCGTGATGTCTTGTACGTGCCCTAAAATTCTGTATAATCCTGCATCACTGAAAAACTCCGGGGCTCCTTGAAACCGAACCGTGACGTTGGGATCAGTTCCGTAACGTAAGAGCCACCACGTAACCTTAGCGGGTAGGAGTCGAATGAACCACTTAAGAATATTTTTGCAAATGGCTTTTCACCTAGAGATGTGAGAAAACTTCTAACGGTCGTAGGATCCTCCCTCGATGATGTTGTGTTGTTAACTCGTTAAAAAACTGAAGCAATGCGACTGCGGGGAAGAGACATGGTCTCAGGTTTAACACTTCCAAACCTTGTTATTACAATCCAAAGCACAGACTATGCACTCGGTGTTTTGGGAAAGTTTGCTTTTGTTTGAGACTTCGCAATCTTCCCTCTTGTTAGATCTACTGGGTGATTGAGGGACGAAGCGGCGGCGAAGCAGCCGTTTTACTCTCCCTGTAGTGGCGTATTTACGCAGCGGCGAGGCTCCGCGTGGGCGAAGCGATGAGGAGGAAAGGCACTGCTTACACGCCGGCGGCTGAAGGCTGCTGAAATATGTAGCGTAGGGGATTAACTCGTGGTAAAAACAAATAATCGTCACTAAAAGTTGTCGGCTTACTCTTGCGCAGTCCGACGACTCGAGCAAGTGGCGAAATGTGCAGCACGTATTCTTCACTGCCTGGAAAGACCACGGCACTCCTGAGAGCCCGGAAACGCTCATCCGGTTCGTCCGCACATGCCAGCGTATGTTCGGACCCCGAGGTGGCGCCCAGCCTCCGATACTTGTTCACTGCACGTAAGTGGCATTGTGAAAAATGTTTTACCTGCTTAGGGCTGAGTCAACACCGCCTGTATAAACATTGCCTAAGTGGTAAGAAAAACTGCCTCCGCCAAATAAATGACGATCTCATGGTAATCAGTCATACCTTGCCCTGTATCTTACCCTGTTTTCTTTGGATATTTCGCTTAAAGTTCGCGGTTTAACAAAAGGCACTACCCTGTTTTACAACATTTTAGCGGTAGCCTTTCTGCCGGGTATCGCTTGAAGAAAGCACGGCACTTAGCACTACGATACTCCTACTATAAACTTACTGCAAAGTCAGATACGATAAGAGGCAATTCCATTCAAAGTTTCGTAATTCATAACAGCAGCATCTGGCGCGCGTTTTCTTTCCGCTCACCCACCACAAGCTTCTGATGTCGTCCCCTTCTCTTCCGAAGAAACGGAACACCCATTACCCGTTATGCAATCGAAACCCTCAATTGCGCCCTTCGTAGCTTGACTACGGGGGTCAATCTATTTACTTCTATAATCTTTCCTCCAGAACATAGGTCCCAATTGTTGTAAGGAAAGCAATTTACATCATGGTGCTACTGCATAACCGTGTTTCTGGCTTCCCCACACAAGGCGGAGCTTCTGTAAGGCAACGGCTTCGCGCCGCGCACGCAACTCTCTGCTGTGGCGCTTGTGGGAAAGTGCTTGTAAAAGAATGGGTCTACATTCATACAGCCAACGGGTCTTTAAATGCATCGAACTCAAAACAACTCACAGCAGTTAATAAAGCCCTCGGTAATGCAGCAGGATTGTCCATATCCGGTGGCACTCACAGGTATGGCTGAAAATGTAGGGCTGTCAGCGTTGTTGTCTTCGAAAGTAAGGTGCTCGAGCTCAAAAAACGGCAGCAAGTTTAGCCAAAATAATTTCAGGATTTTTTTCAAGAGATGAAAATTGCGTTAACTGAGGGAATGGACAGCCGTACGCCATTTTGAGCTACCGCTATTATATGGGCCATTGTGATGGCGTTGGTAATGGGAATTATGAGTTGTCATTAAAAATATGCTCAAGGAGGATGGGCATGTTACTTCCACGTCATATCACAGTGGCATTAAAGCTAGTGGTGTTTAGGTACCGCTCTTCACAGAAGTGTGTATTTTTATAGCTGTGTGCCCTATAGTGATGCGTTAAAAATAGCTTGAGACTGTACAGTTTGCGAGTGATCGTCACCCCATAACGTCCCACGAAAACACAGTGCATCCCAGGCGTCTCTCTCTCTCTCTCTCTCTCTCTCTCTCTCTCTCTCTCTCTCTCTCTCTCTCTCTCTCTCTCTCTCTCTATCTATCTATCTATCTATCTATCTATCTATCTATCTGTCTGTCTGTCTGTCTGTCTGTCTGTCTGTCTGTCTGTCTGTCTGTCTGTCTGTCTGTCTGTCTGTCCGTCCGTCCGTCCGTCCGTCCGTCCGTCCGCCCATCCGCCCATCCATCCATCCATCCATCCATCCATCCATCCATCCATCCATCCATCCATCCATCCATCTATCTATCTATCTATCTATCTATCTATCTATCTATCTATCTATCTATCTATCTATCTATCTATCTATCTATCTATCTATCTATCTATCTCGCTCTCTCTCTCTCTCTCTCTCTCTCTCTCTCTCTCTCTCTCTCTCTCTCTCTCTCTCTCAGTCGCCCTTTGTTATTGGCAACCAACTGAAAAATGTAACGCTCTCTGATACGGAGGTAAGCTGCTCGCCATTCAATGTACTCTACTTCCGGTGCATGCTCCATTCGTTTCACCCAGCCCATCGCAGTCTCCTCGTAAACCACGCAGACGCCCATGTAATGCGATTGTTACTACACAGAAGTCCAGTCATTGTTCGATGTCTGTGTGGTGGCCGACGCAAAAACTTACAGCGCAAAGACAGAGAGAGAGAGAGAGAGAGAGAGAGAGAGAGAGAGAGAGTGTGAGAGAGAAAGAGTAGAACAGCTGGGCTAGCAGTGTTCACCCTTCTCTTCAGTTCACTCCCGGAATATCCGGGACTTCTTGGCACGTGGAAGCCAACAAAGAACCATCGCTTATACAACCTTCTGATATCTTATACTGCACTCTGTAACCTCACGTGTGGATTTTGGTCGCCGCATGCATTCACGTTCGGGAGTTTCAACATACCATCCCTGTGTTGAGGTCTCCGTTTACCGTGTCACCGGGCGCCGAAGTTTTCGTTTGCCACCGACAATGACAGTACACGCTTTACCCGCCGTGTTGGCTCAGTGGCTAAGCGTTGTGCTGCTGAGCACGAGATCGCGAACTCGATTCCCGGGCGCGGCGGCCGCTTTTCTGATTGAGGCGAAAAGCAAAAACGGCCGTGTGTACGATGTTTCGGCGCACGTAAAAGATCCCCAGGTGGTCGAAATTAATCCGGAGCCCTCCACTACGGCGCGCCTCATCGTCTGCGTTGCGTCGGCGCGTTCAACCCTCCAATCAATCAATCAATAGTACACGCTTTAGTACTCAGTTCGGGGTTTCCATACGCAGGCTTACCTGCCGCCGTGATGTAAGTAGCGACATCTGCGGATTTAGTCTCAAAGCAAGTGACAAAAATACTTTGTATCTCAGAGGCATTCTCGTTCGTTTGAAATAGCTTGAATCTGATTAAAATGATTTTCTTTTGAAGTTATTGTACACATCGCCCGGACTGGGTTAAACGTGATTACGGTGCCCAGCTGGTATCTAATGACGCTAGCTGGCTTCCCGATCACACTAAATATTTCGTTTAAATGCGAGTAAAGCAAGCTGTAATGTTTACGCAAGAACCTAAATTATGATGTTGATCACGATTTTGGAGGCGTAAGAACGCTTTGCGAACTCAGCAACTTGTCTCAGTATTTGAGACGGACGTGGCTTAGCACAGGTAAGCCGGCCATATCGGTCGGGCATCTCAGAAAACTTGTAGTTTGTCGTACTCGACGGCATATATTAACAACATTAACTCAAGAAAAACATCAACTATGGTTAATTTTACCGGCTGAACGAAACAATATCTTCGAGCGGAGAGCATACACGGTAATCAAGACTGAAGGGCATACTTCGTCGGTGCAGGAAACGGAATGGTGGTGGTAAAACGTGTGCCAGTGAGTTACCGTTCACCTTGCCTGCTCGCGCATGCGCACTCGACTCGGGGAACCATGCTACAAGGTGATGTAAATACGGTAACAGAATGCTAAAACTCGATATTGTCGCTTTCTTGGTCTTGTTGCAAATGGCTACACGAAGAGGCTCCAGAAAAATGCGTCCATGCACTTTGCACAGATGGTTAACCGGGGAATCTGTAACGTGCGGCTGAAGTTCACCGTGGCGTTTTGCTCCCTTCGATACACCATTCTAACTTACCAGTGTCGATGGATGCAAAAGAGTAGCTACGTCAACGATAAACCCAGCCAATCTCGCTGCATTTCTAACTCCTCTCCAACCTGTCCTCATTTTTTTCGTGCATGCGAAGGGGGTGCACCGGGCGATTTTTCTGCTTAAACGAGACTGCGGATATTTCTTTCCCCTAGCCATACACAGCTTCGCTTTAGGAGAGGCCACCTGTCGTGAGCCCACCAATTGGAATGGGTGTAAACAGCGTGTTGATGAGAGCGGTGGTATGGCCACAGCCATTGTGCAAAAGCGACGGTACCATGTGCATCTAACGGTACGTGTCAGCCAAGCGGTTGGAACCAGCAACGCGCAAATGAAAGGCATGTCGTCGAAATATCTCACAACTGTGAGGCCGCTGTTCCTAACGTCGTGAAATAGTCGTGCAATTAATCTGCAGCTTGGGATGAACGCTTCGTTCATTGCCTAAGGAGCAAGTCCGGTGGCCCTTTTAATTACGACAGAGATCCTCATTATTTACCACAGAGATTCTCGTTAGGTCAGGAAGACAGAACAGAGCGTGGTTGTCGTCATCGCAGATATCGAGACTAGTTATAAGAAGATCGATGGAGGCCCCAATCGTCAGAGCAATTACGCGTGGTGCCATAGCATTCCAATTAAAGACACACACCGCGCTACGCTACTCGGCGATGCCAAGGTGGCTCACAGGAAAAATTACCCGAGGTGCGGCGACATACTCATCTGATGTCGCTTCATAATATTAAGTGGTTTTTAGAAGAGAGAGCAGAAAAATTTGCAAAAGGTGCAGTCGGTGACTTGGAGAATGTAATATATTATAGAACGGCACAGGTCGAAGGAAACGAAGGGCCGAAGTGACCGTGAGACGTTAAAGTATGGGCGCTCCAAAAGTAACAGCATGGTTTAAACACACAGTACAACACTTCTGAAAATTATTCACTGACCTCGCTGATCTGCGCTAACAAATCATGGAGCAAATGAGAAAAATTGTAACAAAAAATTTGTTAATCAGCATGGAGACAAACCTTTTGACTAAAATATTGCAGCCGAAGACGATTTTAGACACGAGTATTAATAAAATCGATCAACCAATGCCTCCTATCGTGTTTTTCTATTGTCTCCATGGGGTAGGCAAGGACATCGAATAATTTTCTAGCGGGCAGACTCGACCGCATCTGCTATTTTTTGCAAAATTGTGGTTAAATCAATCGTTTAGCTTTTCAGCCTCCGTATCTCATCACTCACGCCAAGCTACACGTTGAAGGGTTATTGCGTACATCTGAAGTTTTATGCGGCTAAAATGGCTCTCGCCCAAGGCAAGCGCTGTAGTTGAAATCCAGAGTTTTGGCTGTACTTAGGTTCATTAGGCTGAATCACGAACTACTTACCCGTGGGTGTTCTTCGTTGATTGCCTTCATTTGGAAAGAGGTGTTTCTGTCTGGAGTCACCAAAACATTTGTGCAATCCTGTGAGGGAATCTTCAAATGTGGTCCGCACCACAGCGGTTGCTCTACTGCGCCTGGCATTAATGCACAGCCGCGGAATTTCGCACCTACGTACGGCGCGGTGTGCTACTTAAGTGGCATGGCTTTATTAACATTGAACTAACAACTCGAATGCTTGAAATGACTTCACTCGTGCCTGTGAGCGACTAACGTTTCATATCCGTTTTCACTCTCAATGCGGCTTCTGTTTCTATCAATTTCTCCGTTTTGATAGGAACGCTGCTTGTATTTTATGCTGATTTTGTAATGAACTCATTAGCTCAATTTTGTGCTGTTCAATAACTAAATTTTGATCAAGCTCTCGCCTCACCATCCCGACATCAAAAAGTGGAAAGGTGACTGTTAGTTTCGACTACGTTTTAATGAAAGACAGCCCACTCAAGATACACTTCATACCCATAATGAGGCAACAACGTAGTTTCCGTCCGAATGATCCGCGATCAGTGAACAGCCCCTGCGCTCAGTAAGGACAAACGGTAAGTCTTGTCCTGAAAGAGATTGGCACGCAGGGGACACGTGTCGACACCTGCTTACATCCAGTAGGTCGAAGCGTCTCAACAGTCAACGCATTAAAGCCACGCTATCAGAGTTTATGCACAAGTACTGCCCAAGAACACGGAGCCAATGTTCCGTTCCGATCACTGGGTGGATGCAGTGCTTGGCGGAGACGTCTTCGCGCCTCTGTACAAGCGTTGTATCTCCCTACGAGCGATCAGATTCTTCTCAACGTCGTCGGCGCGAGCGTTCAGGCTTGAAGATTTCCAGATTGTGTGAGGTTCGGCATCTCACGGAAAGGTCCTCATGTTTTCCTGAGCACTTTCATTCAGGCACAATGTCTATCACGCATGTGCTATCTGCTGCGCTACCACGGCGCAAGCAATCTTTGTAGAAGTGTTTCGTTTTTGGAAGCGATTTTATCCTAAAGTGTGCCATGCTGTGTAGAGCGACGATCAGTTGTCAGATTTGCCTCCATGGAAAACAGCATTGACCCGCACTTCTGTCGCCTGAAAGCGAGAGGCCCCTTGAAGCGTTGGCGCGGTCGATAAACATAAACCATTGCTATGTTTTGGCAGAAAGCTTCTATATGACCTTTTCTGAGCTCTGTATCAGTTCGGCAAAGTCGATACCCTGAAATAATAAGTTTAGAGAAAGAAATCAAAGCATATTTTTTTAGCAGAAAGGTGGTTGAAACGCGTAGCTTTCTTCCATGCAACTGGGGTCGATGTCCCAAATCCAAGCTGAATCTACCGTGTCGGAATGGCACAATCGGATATACGGGGTTTACATCAGGCGATTTGGCCTAAGTTCGTTTCAGAACACGGGAAGCATTTTCTTTTATTCACGCGTTTCGAGCTTTATCTTCCTTGTCCTCATCATGTGCGCTTCGTGGAAACGCATTGGGTAAAGTCGGCTTTGCTTCAGCGCGTCTTAGTGTTACAACCTGAAAAGGTTCGTTTTAAAATGACCGATTGTTGTTGCTGAAACACCGGCTATTATGCCGTTTGATGGTACTTTAGTTGCTTATAATATTTACGAAAAGAAGGGTTTCGAAACAACGATATTTTGGTTACCTTCTTCTGATTCGCCGAGTTATTTTGCACACCAAGCAATTGCGATTACGTATAAAGATAAACAGCTTCCAAATTCCTGCGAATAAAAAAAACTGATTAAAAGACAAACGTTCATCTCCCCTTTGGTAAGCTTATGCATAATACGCTTTAATTGAGAACGGTACGGCACAGCTTAGCAGAAAAAAAATCGTAAAGCTGTTAGAAGGTGTTGTCGGGAGCGGACGTAGATACCACTAAGTACCCCGTTAACGATGACGCCTAAATAAGTTTTTATCTGGCTGTAGGCCGCCAAGCAAGGCCTCGTGCACTAATTCCTACGTTTCAATCTCCAGCAACCACTACATCCGACATCTTTGTCTTTACTGCCAATGAGAAAAAAGGCCTTGATATAAGAGACTATAGTTTGAAGTTGGCCACTTCCCTGGAGGCATGTGAACAACACACGTGTTAAATGAGGCGTCACTGGAGTAAGTCAGGGTCACCGTCTCACGGCTGATGGGAAGGAAATAAGCCGCGAACGAGCATATTTACCCACAAATTCGAGTGAAAGGAGGAGCGAACGGTTTATTACAAAAAAAATTACCATCCTTTCCTAAGAAAGTGCGGAGAATTGCGAAAGCTAAAAGTTCATCACACCCTCGCTGAAAGTACCTCTAATCGACCGTGAAACCTTCAAAGACCCAAATCGGAAACGAAGAACGAACCCATGCTACGCTTTTTCGCGCTCTAAGTACACGCATCTACAAACGATCTAACTGTACGCCGATACACAGTTTATGAGATTAGGGTATACTATTGTTCTGCTTGTGCACGACCGTTGCATGCATTGACATATTTGTCGTTTCCTTTTTCGCTTTTGCCAAGTAACCGTTTTGACACAATATAAGCCCGGTATTACGCACGCGCCGTGTGTCCAGAGATCTTATCTTTTCGGTCGACCAACCGCCTATGGGGAAATTCAATTTTTTTTTGTTTACAGAGCGCCATCGGTACCATTAAGAAAGCTTTCGATAACAACCAGTTTCCTGAAAACTCACTGTTAGGAAAAAAATTCTCGGGGCATTTAAGTCTTCGTACACATATTTAAGGCCCTGCGATACTTATTCCCGTTCACCGTCGACGTTGCTGCTTCGCCATAGCGGTTGGTGCCTTTTACGTAAGCGTCCGCCCGCCGATCGGAGCATCCACGCTGTTTTGGAGTCGCCCTTTTCTCTCCAACCCGTTCGGTATCAATGTGCATTCACACTCATTTAAATCCCAACTTATTTCGTCTCAGTTCGTCTTTACCCACCTCATTCGACTTTACTTCATCTTAACCCACCTTGGTTCATCCTGATTCACCTCGATCTCACCATAAACAACGTTACTATACTCGGTTACAACTTAGGAACGGCAACGGAAGTTGCCGCTGTGCCTCATCACCGCAGCCGGATGTTACTCCGCGCAGCACAAGTAGCGCGTTACTGGGAATATTTTGAACATGGCAGGAGCCGTTTTCTTAACTTTTTGAAATTAATATGCCTATAAACCACTGCAGCGATGACAAACAAACTGCGTGAGAAAAGGCAGGCGATATCACGCATTCATATGAGTCTCCTTTCAAAACGCGCGCGCCCGTTGACACCGGGGTCCATCGCTTAGGCGGAGTGATACCGTAAATGAGCTATTGCCGTTATTAACTTGTTCCTGAGTATATAATAATTACTTTCAATTGCTCATCAATCTTTCGCTTCAGTAATCATTATCCACCTCTAATACTCGGCTGGCATACTTAGGTTGCCTTCTGGCTTTCCTTGGTTGACGTTATGTTCTTTTGAAACCAATTTTGTACGATTCATGTCGACGGGGAGGTAATTCAAGTTCCCGTTCTAATGAGCCATGTCAGGCCTTTGTCTTAATAAATTACCGTTTTTCAACCACCTCCTTTTTTTTAGTGTACTGCCGCGCGCTCACAGTAGATTTGTTTTCAGCGAGGAACTCAACATAACGGAAGTTTTCGAGGTCTTATTTATTTCGAAGAAAAACTGTCTTCTCCGGAAGAGGACATTTTACCACCTATAGGCACTCGCAAAGGCACTCGCCGCGTCCGGTTTTTACAGAAAGGCTGTTTGTTGCTTTTTGGGGGTTTTAGCGGGAACGACTTGAGATACACGCACTCAAATAAACTCCGTCTCGGAGTTTCCGTGCTTTTGTGTTGCTGTGTCCTGTACGTTTTGACCACTAGTGCATCTCGCCAAGCTTAGACGAGGCTACATTCAACACCGATTGGTTTTTAGTTTATTTCTGAAATATTTAATACTCTTTTTCCATTGTTTCTAGAGGTATCATTCTATCTTCCGCTTACATAGATGCACTATCTTCCCCATCATTACCGCAATCATCATCCGCATCATCGTTCGCAGCATCAGCAGCCAGTTTTATGTCAACTGCGCGATAAACGCCTGTTTCATTGACTTCCGAGTAGTCTTATCTTGCCTTGTTCGATTTAATTTTGCGGACCCCTATGTTCTTACGTCATACCTCCATCAAATTGTAAGCCTTCTAAATCAATCACTGTCTCTCAGAAAACCTGACCCCTATCCTCTTAGTACAGTGGTTGTCATTTCTCTGCATTGCATTTTAAGCCAAGCTCCACTTCCTTATGTCATTACAAGGTGCTATATCTTCCACTAAGTTTTGTTCTCTAATCCAACACGCTTGTTTCCTCTCTCTTAGTGCTACTCGTGCCGTTCGTCTTTCTGCGGGTTATTTATCCGACCTTAATCTTCCTTCAAGATTCTTAGTGTGCACCCAAGCTTCTAACACCTGAGTCATCCCTGGGAGTACGCATTGGTTCCTTTTAGTGTTCGCCAATTGCTTTTTGCCCCATTGTAATTTCAAGTGTAACTTCCGTCGCTCGTTTCGATCGTCACTAGAAACTAGCCCAAGATAGTTATATTGACCAACGCGTTCCAATTTTTATGGTTTAGTCTGAAAAAAGTGCTATCTGTTCCTCTATGACTAATACTTTTTCTCTTACATATAATTATCTTAAATCTAACCACAAGGTTTTCTTTTGGAAGCGCGATAGAAAACGAGCTTTGGCGTTTTCAAGGGAACTGCTCCGCAACGGGCATGACAGGAAGCACACCAGGATGTTGGGGATGTCGCTTTGTCGGTCAAGTTCGCCGCTCTAATTGGTATGAGCTTATAATGCTGGGCATCAAAATGAAAAAAAAAAACCAATAGTACGTTTCTGACTGTTTCGATATTCCCCAAAATGCCAGGAGCGCGCTGAGTATTACACACTTTCCAATATGGCCTAGTTTTCGCTGTCAGCAACCTGCAGTGAAGACAAAATATTTCGTAATTTTACACTACTCTCCATTCTAGATAACTTTTAGTATATTCTGTCACTTTCGTGAAACAAGTTTCCAGCTATCTTTCGTCTTTTCCTTGGTCAACCTATCTGCACTGCTCTACCACGATATATTCCATAATTGTTTGCGTCTTCGTTCAGGTTGCGTCGTATAGGAGCAGTTCTTGTATACATTATCTGAACGGGAAAGTAATGGCAATCATTAGCACTTCATTTATGGTTGCTAGATGCAAGAACAAGAACGATCAAACACATCCCTATATTGCTGGTGTAGAAGGCCAACAATACAGGGTTCGAGCCTGCAAATTCTTTCCAAAATGTTTAACAGTTTTCGGCCTCTCAATATTTGGTCTTTCTCGTTGCTATAGTTATCGCCGTGTGGCACGGGGCGGTGACCTTGTATAAGCGGGGTGCTCGAAATTTGTTCTTTACTGCCATACTGTTCTTATTCGGTGCCGTTACGAGAAACCTATTTCAAATGAGACAAACCTTTATCCACACGCTCAACCATTGCGAGTTGTTAAAACAGCGGTTTTCTGCTGCGGATAGAGGGTAGAATTGCGTCCGATGTGTAAACAAAACTATGACCTGCGGGCATTCACGGATGGAGGATCTAAGGTTTCACTCTGAAACGGAACACTTTGTAAACGGGGACAATAACATGTACAAATGGGGAAGCACTCCTTATCTTTTGCTGTGCGTGTTAGTGTAGCGGGAAATGACCCAATGGATCAAATTCAGCTAGCCGGCTCACTGTAATGCCTATGCTTTTTTCATCTGACGCTCTCTTTGACGGCATTTGCGGCCCACCGATGGCATGAACTACTAAATTTAGCAAATGCCGCTAGACTAAAAGCAGTGGTTGCTGACTGCGGCACTCCCGCATGCCGGTGACGCCATGCTACAAAGGTGTACACGCACACTATGTCGTATCTGTAATTTCAAACCATTTCCCTACTCAGCAAGCCTATGTACGCGCCCTCTGCACTACCATGTCCTTTTAAAAAGATCCGCCAGACTGAGCTACAAAGGCTAAATATATAGTACCTCGTAGTGTTCTTGACAAATTCTGTAGCTTTGGCACTTATATTTCCTACGAACACGTACCCGTACCCATCATGGACGAGCCAATGAGCCTGGGAGGGATCGGCTAGTCGCTTTTTGTGTTTTTATTGTAGTTACAGCAGGCCTTGCAAAATATGCACCTAAGAACTAATTGTAAAACACTCTGAACGGTTCCGATCAGCTCTAGTATTGAAATGCGAAGAACACACTATTCGTTTGTGAACCAGTAGTGGCACGTGAGTTCAGTTCTCCCTAAACAACTGAGTTGTTTTCTATGTGAGCTAAAATTAATAAAGCGTGCGCAAAAAGCTTAAACGAGCACGAGTACTTATGCTAGCATTAGCAGATCTAATAATGAAGTTAAAAGAGCTTGCGACAGGTCCAGGAACAGCTCCCTAACCTTTCCCCTCCTTGTTATGTTCGCAGCAAATATATAGAAGAGCTATTCGAATCCGCCATTTTGGCGCTCAAAATTCAATACAGCCAGGATAAAATTGAGAAGAGAAAGTCTGGATACTGGTTTTAAAAGCTCACTTCGCGTTATCCACTCAGTCTTTCAAAATTCCATAGTCGCATAAGCGTCTCCAGTGAATTTCACAGTTTTTTTCGGTCAATGGCTCGTTGGTCAACGCCCCAGTGGTTTCTGTAGTGATGGTTGATTTCTCAATGTCCCATCAATAAATCCCAAAGGGTGAGCTGTGCCATCTGCAAGGCCCCATTTCACGAGCAGCTCTTGAACACCGCAATGGCAAAGCAAACTGATAGACATGCTCCTTGCTCGGACCAACCCAGTTCACTCCGAAGAAAAATGAAACAGAAAGTTCAAGCACGGACAACGAGGGGGTCCTGATTTAAATATTGACCGAAAAACGACCTGCGCATTGCATACCCTCTGCGAGACACGCATTTGTGTCTCCTTAGTCTTTAGATAAATCTCAGTGCGTTTCACTCGGACGCCAACCGATCGACTGCGAACAAGGAGCAGGTGCGTTTTGTTGTTTTTCTTGTTTGTGGTGACGGCTACCCACAGGCGCTCTCAGAAACAATAAACCACCAGTCGCAGACAAGGCGCGCGTCGCAAAGAACACGTTTTGTGTACCAAAGTTTCTGATCGTGACCTCAAACGTCTCTTGGGCCCAACGATGAAACCAACATTCGGTATTTTTATGGCGTCCTATAGCGCTTCGATAAAGCCGCTAGGGGAGTGCAGGGTAACAACAATAACGATGCGCGGACCTCGACAGTATATTTATATTTTTTGGCTTACTTTCAAAACTACATGCGTCCGTGCAGTTTTTCTTTGCAAAAATTCACACATGGCTGCACAAAATGCATTATTCCGTGCTGGGCATTAAAAGTTTTGTACTGGATGCTGTTTGCTTTACACCATGCGGCTATTTATTGTCTGAGCGTCTTTCTACTTTATTCCGCCTCCTGCATAATCACGGCGAGTGGCGTGCGAGCACAAGTATTGTATCCGTCGGTATTTTTTAGGGCGGTGGTTCTTGTACGCGCAGATATGCCAGTTCACTTTTGACAGCTCAAAACAAAAATTTATGATCGAATATATACCGGCGCTTAGAGAGAAATATGTTTACACAAGGGTGTTCCGCCCACGCTGTGCGTGGGATGTTTTATACCGTAGCAATGGTATTTCAAGGGGGATTCAAACGACGTATTGACTAAGCGTAGGTGTTGAGTATCTTTCGGGGACTCCAATTTTCATTGGCCCTAATACCAAGCGTAGCAGTGTTTTGCGGTGCTTCATTTATAGATTACGCATTGTTTCGTCCTAAAAAAACCGACGTAAAAGTTGCACTCACAGTTAAAGGGCCGTGGGGTATTTTTATTAGGCGGCATGCCTAACTAGGGAGCTCCACAATGGCTAAAGCGGGAGGTTGAAAACAGTATGGCGACAGAAACACAGACAGTACTGACTAGGCGTAGGTGTTGATTATCTTTCGGAGACTCCAATTTTTATTAGCTTTATGACCATACGTGGCAGTATTTTGCGGTGTGGATTACGTATTGTTTAGTCCTGAAAAACAGAGGCGAAAGTTGTACTTACACTGTAACGGGGAGTGGGGTATGTTTATGGCGCGGTGCGCCTAAATAGGTAGGTCCGGTATGGCGAAGGCTGGAGGTCGAAAACAATATGTCGACAGAAGAACAGGCAGAAGAGCCGCTGGCCATCATGCTCCTCTACCATCGTTTGCAGGTGGTCTTTTCAACAGCTTGCCATATTGCGCTGCACTTATCCACACGTGGGATCGGGGCTATGTGTGGGACACGGATGTCCACGTGACAACATTCAGTCTTCGCGTTTCTTCACTGGACACCGCAGTCTGGATATGTGTTCACGTATTGCGCAGGCCACCTCTACAGGCCGACGTTCCAAGAGCACTGATGTCTCGTAGGAGGGCTCGTCAAGCTATATTATTTTTAAGCTAGAACCACTGAATTCAAACGTCTGGTGCCCTGACGCTGCGGATTCCTGTATACGCTCTGCGCCCACTTTAACCTGCGTTTTCCTGAAGTGTTTTTCATTTTTGCCCATTTCCTTTTTTTCTAATATGGAATAGCAAACTGAAAGAATAAGCGAGGTTATTCAAACTCCCCGCCTCACCTTCTTCGGGCAGCGTCAACAACCCAGATACTCTGCAGAGCGCAGCTCGACTCGAAGTTTCTCAACCGCTCCTTAGTGTACGGGCCTATTTCGGATCGGCATCTTTCATCTCTTTCTGTAAACACCGTAAGCTTGCGCGGGGACATATAAAACTGTACCAGATGATGGCCTGGGCTATGTTTTGAAAGTAATGTATCCCATTCTCATGACGAAATAGCTGAGGAAATGGGGTGGTCTTAAAACGAGTAGCTTCCAGGCGCGTCTCCTTCCCCACTATAGCACACTTTATTGGCCAGCACGACAAAATCTTGGGTGGCGTTTGATGTCCTTACGAATGTCTGAGAATAGCACTACCCGGACCAACAAGTAGGCTGCGGCTATAAAACGAGCCTAGTTGGGTGGTGCTTGAATTATTTCGAGGGCTTGGAGTTGACGTTTTCTCTACCCAGGCTTTGTGTTTCTGCCTGTTACAACACAAAAAGCTGCTGCCATGACCTGGTTTTCAAACGAAATGTTTATGGTAGGGATTTTGTGTTCCTGCCATACTAGGAACACGAAGTAGGCATTTTATTATAAGCACAGGTCGTGACTTCATTGATGTCATAATTTTTATTGGAGTGGGGTGGAATCAGTGCGAAGCAAGATATTGCATGCGATTTGATGTGAGTGGAGGATAATGATTTCCACATAAACGCAATGCCAGAAATCCGGGTGACAATTTAAAACTAAAACCTGTGCATTTTCATCTTGAATGAAAGTCACAAATTAAAAAAAATACTTGAGATATGTACACCTCTTTATTGTACGAGACAAGCAGGAACAACGTAGAGTTTTGCAAGTTGCTTGGCCTCGTCACTTGAAAATGTATTGCTGTATTATTGCTTATTATTGTTGCCGTTCTCCCTGTTCTCTGAATGGCTACAACAACCTGAATTTTAACAGAAAAGAGGTGCATGATGTAATACCATATGTATGCACAATGGTAGCTTACAAGTATTGCATCGCGCGTACCGTATTTTTAGTAATACAGTACAGGAGAAAGAACCCGATAGTGTTTCGTCGCAGACAACGCACCCCCCCCCCCAGGCTAAATTGAAATTGTAATCCCGTCATGGATGCCCGCATGGAAATTACAATTACCTGTCTACCGCCAACAAAAGACGCCACAACATAATGCAGCGCGCCTAACCCTTCGAACGTTTACCGCTAATGTCTGCCACTACACCAGTGGGCCAACGCTTCGGCAGATACAAGTCATATCGATGCGTGGGGGTGTTCAAGCACCCGCTCAACGCGCCGCGCATTAGAAAAATGATCGCGTAGCGATGCGTTGTCATTTCTAAAACAGCACACGACAAAAACCAGACACTCTCGATGTTGTTGGTTGTGCGCACGTCGTTAGGCGTCGCGACTACATGTTGTTCGGTTTTGTTAATCATCGGGGTTTCTCCTAAAACATGCATAGCGGTCATACATAACTCTCTGCCAGCTCATTCGCATGTCAAGCTTACTTGAAAATAATATTTCCACTAGGTAAATAAGGGAAGATACCATAGGAGATTTCCCTATTACATTTGTCCTATGTTGGAACACAAAGAGAGCGAAGATGACCTTTTGATATCGTGGAACAAACAAATTAACTCATTGTCTAAAATACCGCGCAGGCCCAATCATAGAGCATCTCGCAGCTCCGGAGCTGAAGCTTCAATGTCAGCTCCACAGTTGCACCAAAGGTCTCTCCGTAACTTTGGCGCCTAAAACAAGTGATATAAATACCATGGACACCCGATAATGGGGCTCCCTTCTTATCTTCACTTCTTCTGTTCGTCAAGAGTGTTTTGTTTGGCAGCTGTGTTTTAAGTGTCTGATTGTCTAGTGGTTATTTAAAACTTAATTATTGGCGATATAAAACAAGAGAGCCATAGAACCCATTTCTCTTTGACGGCTCTTCAGGCCACTTGAGTGTTGCAGAGGTTCTGAACAATGGCGGTGACGTGAGCGGTAGGCGCAACAAGTACCGAAATTATTTAAATTCTTCCCGAACTCACTACATGCGTCCTAAGTGAAGTGATAATTTCAATCTTAAATATTTTAGCGGATAGCTTGAAGTTTGCTTATGCAGTTTCAGACGTAAAAAGTAAAACAAATGATAGGGAATGGAGCTGGGATGCGAGCCCTCTGTTTTGTCAAATATTTACTTCGAAAGCGCTGTTCCAACTTCCTTCGTTGTAGTGTCAAGTTGCGCATATTAATCCATCAATATAGACCGGTACAGTGTTCATTAAAGACCCATTTCCACATGAAAGCTCGGCGACTATCTTTCTTGCCCCTCAGTACTCTTTTATTAGTGCGGCGAAAGAGAACTCAATTTTCTAATTCAGTACGTTTATTTTTGTTGCTTTCAACTGAAATGATTGGTCTTTACGACAAGCAGACTTTTGTATATTCTTGTGAACCAGACTTGCTCCCACGAGTGGCATGTGACTGGTTTCGTTAAATTGCACGAACTACTGACGTAACTGCTGAGATTAAAAGCTTCCAAAATGCACTCAGGAAGATATCAATCAATAAATTTAGAAAGGAATGCATGGAGGGCCGGATGGATGGATGAATGAATGAATGAATGAATGAATGAATGAATGAATGAATGAATGAATGAATGAATGAATGAATGAATGAGCACCTTTGCTCTAGTCCATTTGCAGCATGTCATAGCCTGACGTTTCTGGAGCTAACTGTTAAAGAAAGAAAACCCGATTCCAGGGAACACATAGAAGTACGTGCGCTCTCGCAAGCAAGATCACGCAAGAATGTACCAGCAAACTCTTTTCCAAAATAAACTACGTCCTTTGCTACACATTCTTAAAAAAGCTATAAATATAAGTTTGTGTTGACGTAAATATCCCCCCCCCCAGGTAATTGGTTCTTTAGTCCATATTACCTAAGTTACACCTTGCGGAGCGGATGAAACATAAAATAATCTCAAGCGTTTTTGGTGTTCTCTTTTATGGATTGCCTAATAGATAAATTTCAGTAAGTAATTTTAATAAAAATGCATAGTTACTTTGGTAGCGCATTGTTATTCGAATATGCACTCGTATTCTTTAAGATAATATATATCGGAGGATAAGTAACCTGCATTTAAAATACGTAACTTTTTTCTTGTGACGCTGCATTTTTTTTTCTTTCAATCAGCGCTGGCGTGGGAAGGACGGGAACTTTCATCGCCCTCGACATGTGCCTCCAAAAGCTGGAGGTTGAGGATGACGTCGACATCTTCCACCTGATCCTGGAGCTCCGCGAGAGCCGACGGTGCATGGTGCAAAATGAGGTGAGGGCACAATCGTATTTGCTTCTCTGTTAAACGCGCCCTTCCAGCGCGCGAACGCCATTTTATTACGCTCAAAGCGAGTTGATAGTTAAAGATGCCTAGACACTTTGCGATGAACGGTATGCCTACGAGCGTAGTTCGTTTAACTGTGAATACTAACGTTCCACCGAAGTGGTAACTACCGAAGAAAAGCAGCAGTGTGATCAATCGCGGTTCAAAGCCAGTGGTTTGCGCTTCCGTAAACATGCAGTGGGTTGTGTGCCTGCAATAAGGAAAACTGATTTCACTTAAACATGAAGATTTTGCCGTCTTGTTTCGTTTTCGTTTTCTTTCCTTGGTTACGGAGCACTGCAAGGTAACACTTTGTGGTTCCTTTTTTACAAGGTTTCAATTAAACAGTGGTTGCCTTCTCTCCTCTAATGCTAGAAATCTAACGTCAGCAGTACAGGGACTGTTGCAGCAGTCGTTGCTTAGAGACCTGGACCAGAAGTGTTCAACAAAGCTCCTAAAGTCAGGTGTTGTAATGTATTGCGGGCAGTTGAAGAAAATATTAGAAACAAACACACTTATTTTATTCACCGTAATATGCCATGTAGGACGCTTTGCCACGTTACTTTTGTATATTGGCGCTGACACAGAGGACCTGGTGGTGGTTGTGTAAGTAATATGGGAACCGTAGGTACCCCCAAGGATGTCCTAACGATTCCCGGTGCGCAAATAAACAGCGGCCCTTTTGCTAGAAAACAATGCGTTTTGTAGGCTGAAATAAATTCCCTCCTACGCTGTGGGCAGCTACGTTCTTTAAAGTTGCAATTGATGTCATTGCAGCAGCGCGTCATTTCAGCAGCGCTACAACGGAAAGGTGTACAGCTTTCTGGGAAACTTCGTGGTTTTACAAAAATTCGTAGCGGTCGAGGTCGATTACAGAAAAATTGTGCCCACCACGCTATCCCGACTATAGCTTACTACCTTTTTTGCTTGATGCGGATTTTTCTATAGTTCCAACAAAGCATCGTTGGGGCTAGCGGTAATTCAGACCTTTGCGAAATTACAACTGGCTTGGATTAAATAGTTCTGGTACTGATAGGTTGCCTCAGCGCAAATCCGTCATTGTGTATGGGTGTGGCGCTGTGTTCGGTATACAAGCTCTTCGGTTAAAATCCGATTCCTTCTTTGCTATTCTGGAGATGAGCCTTCTATAAACCTAAAATTCGTTGTTCTGGATTAACGAGTGCTTTTATTCCCTTCATGGAGTTGTCGAAACTCCTTTTACAATGAGTAGCTATGAAAGTCTCCTAAGATCGCATTCGCCGTTAGCGCAGTTGGTAGGTATTTCTTCCACAGCCCGGGATCATCGCGGTGCGTTTTCAATTTAAATGTTAACAAAAAGTACTGTAGATATTCCAAACCCGCACTTTCCCTCCTGCAAATCGCAGATGTTGCTCTATCACTGTTATATAAAGCACCTTGGTGAAAAAATTAGTTACAGTGCCTCTAAAGTTGCAAATGATCGCCGACTTGAAAGACATTCTCCTTAGTTTGAGGTTTGTGCCGACTATGACTAGTCTTTCTTAATATGAAGTTCACAAAAGGAGTTATGCTATTTTGCGCCTTCACAGAAATTAGGCCCTAAGATAAATATTGGCTGCCGGGAAGAGTCATTGGTAGAGAAATTCAAAGGAGTCGCAGAACAATTACCCATGTGTTTATGTATGCCATCAAAATCACCGTACTTTTGGAGCCTTTCAATTTGATTAACAAGCCATGTCGGGAGAGAAACAAATAGTACCTAGCGAAGGCACATACTACTGGTACATGTAGGGCATACTAGTTAATTTTGCAGCTGTAGATTTTCACCCCACTTTACAATTTTGTTTCCAAAATACCTTTCGCCTTAACAAGTGCATCCAGCAAGACAATAGCGAGCAGGACGAAGCCGCTAGGACACACACGGGCCGTTTCAGTACCCTACCGGCAAACTCAAACAAGCACCCTAGTGAAGTTGTCCTGGTTCTGAAGCATAATAATTATTAGCGAGAGTGGAAGTGCTGAACATGCCAGAAATTATTGCAAAAATTTGGGCAGCAAAAAATTCCCGAAATCAATGTCAAGGGAATGCAATGCTTGTTCTTTACTAAGACACTTGTATGGTAGTGTCCGGTTCAAATTAATTAAAGCTTGGTGTTGCAGATGCTCGGTCTGTTTCCTTTCCCCAAACGAGAATCTGTTTCCTTCTGAATTAGTTGGTGTTTTATATGCTCTAGGCTGCAATATTAGAAGGAATTCGCCTATCACCACAAAGAAAGTAATCTTCGTTTGCAAGTGAATGTCGAAACTCAAGATGTTTACATTTATTTTTTTCCATTTTACAGAAACAGTACACATACTTGTACAATTGTGTGGACACCGTCATCGACGAGCTGTATGGAAGATCCTCGCAAAGTAAGAAATAACAAACACGCATTGTTTTCATAACTATTTTTCCGAATCATATTATTAAAACATGTCCCGCGCAAAACGACAAAGCAGTGGTCTTCCGCTATCGTGTGTAGGTTCGTATTCATTATGAACCTACACGCCGATGTAACACCTAACCTAAGGACAGTTACAGGGAGTACCACTCGCGCAAGTCGACTCTTCGCGGAGTCTTACCGCAAAGCTGAGTGCACTCGACCGTAAGCGCACTTAAAGCGGATAACGCCGACGGAAGGAATTTTTTTACCCTTTACGTATAGTCTCCTCGTATGCAAGTTTAAGCTTGATTGAAAAACGAAGACGCTGTAAAAAAACACGGACACAAATACACCAAAATGGGGTCAGTGCTTCCTTGCTGCCATTATATTTGTTGTCAATATAAACCAACTCGCCCACTCCCAAGATATTCTACAGCCTCCCTAGTCGCGATTTGTGAACTGGACAATAAATCTCAAAAACATCAATTACAGGGTCCCCACTGCGCTAATGACACTTCTTTTACACTGCTGGCGCTTTTCTAACAGGTGCAGAAAAAAAAAACAATAAGCACGCTGGCTTTTATATTTATTATCGGCCCGATCCCAATGCCGACGCCAGACCCCCGCCCGTCAGTATGTTCACACAAGGAAATAATTTTTTTGGCTGTTCACCGCCACACAACCGAAGTTTTCTCTTCAAGAGCCGGAAAACACTATCTCTCCCTCAGTATGCTTAACATGTAAGGTAACAGGCAAACCTGCCCTGCTGTGGGCAAGAGTAGTTCCAAACAGTCGGCCTTGAGGGTAACCATTTACTTACGATTTCTTTTTTTTTTCGTTATCTAAAAACATCAGTTATTGTTAACTGGTATGGTTACCCGTCTATGTAAGAAAAACTGGATATCAGGCTACTTTAGTTCTGCTCCCTAACAACAGAAATGTCGAAATTGCAGTCAGTCTTGTTGTAGCTTTAGGCTCTCCATGTTACATTAACGGCTTCAGATTTACCGTGGGTCTTCATAGAAGCGCGTTTCTCTGCTATGAATGTGACTTCCGCTGCGCGGGCGGCTCCGCATACAAGGATTACGGTGTCCAAAACCACTCCGTGCTCGCAGTCATGTCGGTGCTCCTACGGCAATGGTCACTATTGCACAGTTGCATAAAACTGACGATAATAAATAAAACCATAAAGGTGTTCCACTCAACGTGAAAGCTGTGGCAAGTGCAGAGGAGTGATTCACCATAATATGCTGCGGCACCATTATCCGCTCACTGCGTCCACCCATCACACTCTTCGCCGCCCTGTCTCAGGTCTATTCTGATGAATTGAACGATGGTTTGTCCAACGCATTCTGAATTTCCCGCCTTCGCAGTGCTCGCTCCCCCTGGCTAAAACAGCGCCAGCCGGAGCTGTCTTTTTTGTGCTCGCTTTTCATCCTGCACGTGGCACGGTGCCTGACTGCGCAGTTTGGACTGCGCCATTTTTTTGGCACTTTCACTTCTTTTGGCTTATATCGTAAACACCAACCCAAAAAGCGTTCCTAACTAAATGAACGCGGGCGCTGCCGCTTAATTACACATATTACGCCTCAAACGTACCTGCAGTTTTTTTTTTTGCGCTATACAACACGAAGATGTGTAATAAGCGCCAGCGGTTCAGGAGTTTCGCGTGGTTATGTTTATCTAAACCACCAGTTTTTCGAAGCCAATTTATTACGCACCTACGGTACGCCGTGTGGCTCTACTTGGGTCGCAATCTCCCTGCGCCGCCTGGATCCGGCAGTCGCTTGACATCGAGCAGCGTAACAGTGAGCGAGCTACAATGACAAGGCGCGCCACTAAAGTGCTCTGCACTTAAAATGATGGGCGAATGAATGGACAGAACTTGTCAAGCGGTGACAGTGCGTTGTCAGACAGTAACGTTTGGAACAAGGTTCATGCGGTCTCTTAAAAGCTTTGAAAGCTCTTGAATTAAAAGAGCTTCTGTTCAAGGCCTGATAGTATCGAAAATTTAAAAATTCTCCGAAAATTCTTAAATACTAGTTTTTAATAAACACAAAACCAATACGAGGCTACGTAGGAGCATAAAAAGTGTTTGTTGCCGGTTGGCATTGTGTAGCGAATAAAACTTGTAAACTTGTGAGACCTATTGTCACGAGCCGCCTTTACTTAGATAACAAGTATTGTTTGTTGAGAAGCTAATACTGAGCAGCAGCGGTTCTAGTTCTAATGGGAAAAAAATCCTAAACATGGCTGATATTATTAAATCGGTGCTTCTGCAGCCCGGCTTTGGGATTTCAAAGACCGAATAAGAGTTGAGAAAAATAAATTGTTGCCTCGTACCGGCTTTTGTTGGCACAAAATTTTGCTTGTTTCAGGTAAACAAATGGCTCTTTGTTTTCTCTTTATTTCAGATGATCCTATATACGAAAACGTGGGTTCCCTCATGTCCGGATCTTCCTGCTGACACTGGATACGCGGAAACTGTAAACACGCGCAGCACTTGTGATACATGCGGGCCGATGACTTACTTGAAATGCTCAAGCTTTTCTAAAGTTGTGAGGTGTTTTATTACGCATGAGAGCAGAGACGTGTATGGTTATGTTCCTTTTTGTGCACTTGACTATTGCAGATAAATATTGCGAAACGTTTGGAGGTGTTGTAAAGATATGCTAATTTAAGGAGTCCACAAGCGATGCATGCAATCAAGTCAGCCTTGTTTCTTTTCTGTTTTATCACTTATTTCATAAAGTGTAATTATTATTGCAATATTTTGTTCCTGACATTTATCACTTGTTGTTTTGTAAATGTGGCAGTGATTGCCCGATCATATCCGTTGTTACGCTTCATATAAGATTATAATTAAAAGGACTGTTTGTTTCGAAAGGATTTTGGAGGTTATATTTGTAGAATAAAGTGCATGCACAATTTTCTGTTATTGCCATTTTGGGCTCTGAACTTGACTAGCGTAATTTTGTTAATTTTGTGGTACTTTTTTTACATTTCTTGTGGTTGAAAGCTAGTTTCAAGACTAGCATAATTTTTGAAGGACTAACCGACAGGAAACTACACTGTACCCACATTCAAAGCATTTTAAGGACAATTTCAACACAACACAACTGCAAAGGTAGATGAGATAGGGTTAATCATAACTGAAGTGTGGTGCGAGATGGACAAAACTTCTACCCTGTCATGAATTTATTTGCAATTTCAAGTATCTTTTGAATAGTCATGGTAAACGACAGACGATACCTATTTGAGAAAAGAGGAATCAAACAGCGGCGGCCTTGTTTAGATTTGAGCGTTTTTACATTGCCTTAAAGCTATTGCTTTAAAGCAGTATTAGCTGCGAGGTAAAAACATACTCTTGCATTTCAGTCATACCAGCAGCAGCTCCTTCATTTCAGGTTGTTTGCTTCAAAAACTATAAACGCTAACTCACGATTATGGAGCAACGTCAGTATTCTTGAGAAGAAGTACTTGGACATGCTTTTTACTATTTGATGCTGCGAAATCGGGGCCTTCGAAGAATGGTAATGTAATGCGTTTTATTTAGGCGCAGCATTGAAGTAGCGTTCAAAGCAAAGCTAAGCAAGGATTGCCGCTTCGTTTCGCGTTAGAAATGGGTCTCCAACCTCTCTGACAACGGTGCGCACACAAATATCAAATTATCAGGGTTTTAAACAATGACCATATTACAAAATGAGTCGTGAGTATAGGACTTAAAAAGATGTGCATGAAAGGTGGAGTCATGTGTGACGACCAAATACGCCATTACTATTTATGTATGACGGACATTTCCATTTCCTCCTTTTGCTGGTGAAACACATACGGAAATCAGATTAAATATATACTTTCACTTGCTATCATTTTTATTTTGTAAATCATCTCACCTGCGCCGTCGTAACCAAGCGTTCTATGTTCCTGTGAAGTGTCTTGTTGCTGGATAAAAATGCCTATTTCGTTGTAATAAAGAACGCGTGCAACCACATCAAATACATTTTGGCTCATTTCACCCAAAACCATTCGTTAATATTCCCATCATTTCGAGACTATGCACTGAATGTAAGCGGCCGCAAAGCAGTTGTACATGAGCAAGCGGCACTTTTTTGTTCAACACTTTTGAGCTTGCACAGGTTCGTCTCAATGGCGGACGATTGTTCGAGATCAAGTGCAGAATGTAGTGGTTTGGGGAAAGTGTTTTCCTGGTCATGTCCCCAGGTGCTGGTCATGTGGATACTTTGTTCAGAGTGCCCAGTCGGGAACAATTATATTTTGTGAGCCATTTATTTATGCTGTATGAAATATTTTGGACAGTCCTTTATATAAGCAGCCACAATGTACAGGGTGTTTGCAAAATAAAGGAGCCTCTTTAAAACCTGTTCTGAGCAAACTGCTTCTTTGTGCTGAGCCTTCCGAAGGGTTGATTAAAACCAAATAATTTGTTGCACTCACCTGTTTTCTTGTATTTATTATACCAATATATTTTACATAGGAATACAGGATGCACTGGCAAGAAAACGAACGCCGAAGTTTGAAGGGGTCCTTAGCAGTCGTCTCTGCAACAGGACACCTGAACTGTTTGCCGGAACGTAGAGCCAACATGTGTTCTTGCATAAAAGGTTCATTTCCGTCACTTCAATAACAAAACTGCAAAGAGCTACTACAGTAGACTCGCGATAATTCAAACTCCGATTATTCGTACTTTCGATTAATTCAAACAAAATTCAAATTTTTGGTTGGCCCGCTACAATTTGAATGTATTTAAAAGCTGCTTAATTCAAACTCCGTCATTCGCTTAATTCATGCTTTTTGCGTGTTCATATTAGAAAATATGTACTGCTTTCCCGCAACTATCTTAAAATTTGCCTGCTTTTGTAATCATAGCAGTAGAACAAAGAAAAATAAGCGCTTTTAAGCCTTTAACTAACGAAAGGGGCGTTGCTAGTAAATAAACGTTTCAAAACAAACAGAAGTAAGGTAGACCGTGACTTTTCTCAACTTTCTAGCCTTGTTTACCGTTATAACGATGCGAATTAGAAACCAAAACAACGAGGAAGCCTCAAAAAATGTCTAAACATGATTGGTTGCCTACACTTGTCGAAGCGATCAGAACCACGCGGGCTACTGCCGCGTGGTTCTGACTTACGCATACACGTGTCGCCTGTCAGCAGAAAAATAAAAATAAAAATGACATGGCGGTCACGAAAGTGACGCACACGGCATTCGGCTTGTAGACCTTACACCTCTGCCTTCTGTTTACTTTGTGCAGTTAGGGTTTAAAACGCTTAGAAATTAAAAAAATGGGATTAAAATCAATGACTGATCAGGATGTGTGCTGTCACAGTGCCCAGATTCATAAATATAAGAACTTCTGATAATTTAAACTTCGGATAATTCAAACAAAGTACTGAGGTTCCTTTAAGTTTGAATTATCATGTGTCGACTGCATATCACAATTGTAAAAACTCAAAGGAAACCCTAAATGACACCAATGAGGGCAGATAGCACTGCTTGCACCTATTTTATCATTTCCTTCAGGCTGCGAAAAATGTTTTCATCAGTACGGTGTGTTTTAAAAAAACGGTCGATTATCTGTCATCTTACGAATTCAGTATAGGATCCTCAGTGGGGCACATTCTTCAAAGGTACTCTCGCTACCATATATATGCTGATCCGAAGAAGGACTGCTGTTTCATCGCACACGCCACCGTCTAGGCATATCACCTGTCGTGACAGGCGGGAGAATCGACGCAGCTGTGCGGCTTATCTTTGTATGCCTTGGAACGCAAAAACCATACGGCGTCCTTGAAGGCGGTGGAGGTGAATTCCGTGCCCTTCGTGCGGTCCTCCATGGTAGCGGCTTACCTATATGAATTGAACAGAAACAGACAATTAGATTTTTTCCGCGGGAATAAACTACATTTAGCCCTGTGCGGACAGCGTACTAGGCAGGACATATTGATTGAGCCTCCCGCAGTCCTCCGACTCGAGCATTTCGCGCAAAACGAGCGATGCACTTAAAGGAGCCATGAGGACAAAACACAAGTTCGGTTCATTCGAAAGATTGCCTCCATAGAATCATACTGACACCACTGTTAACGCCTACTTCGCTCAAATAAGCTACATAACTAGGAAAAAACGGAATAGCCATGCGACCCACTAGCTCATTTCCCGCAACAGAACCTATGATGCCATATGAGCCCAGCTGTGCGATTGGCTGAGGACGGAAAAAGCAAACGAAAATTAGGCACGGCTTATAGGCTTTCCGAACGAACTATTTGCACTTAAGTGCGCAAAGTCATTTGTGCATATTCATTTTACAGCAGTAAGAATGGTGCAGCAAACAATTAAAGTTACGAAAACGCACGTAAGCATAAAAGTACCGATGCGCACTGCTCTTGGTGCTGGGCGCACTATGCATGTTTTAACTGCACAGCACTCCGCCGCTTTGAGGTTGTTTTAAAGGACACTGGCCGATTGGCGTAAGCGGCGTTGTCTTACATGACCCTGTTTGTCGAGGATACCCCAGGTTCACGAGACGATCACTTTTTACAGTAACAAAAACAAGCCAGGTGCAAATACGCTAAAAAACAAAGCAACGGCGGACACTGGTTCGTGGATCAATATAGCCGCGCAATCTGGGAGGACTGGCGGACAGCAAGGCGGCAAACTCGAATGACGCAGTGGAAGTTCGCTTGAGCACACGCGCTTCTGACGTCATTGCGGACATTACGAAAACGAAAACCCACGATTTGGCGGGAGAATCCAAATTTTAACCTAAATTTATCAATTTCTTAGTGATCACAGCATCATTTTCTGCAGGGCAAGCGCTGGGGACACTATAAAACGCGAAATCTTTCGAATAAAAAAAACTTGTATTCGGTCTTCATGGCTCCTTTAAGCAGTGAGGTGGGCTCACGGGGTTTTATTATTATTATTGAGGTTTGACGTACAGAAGCTCCACCTGTTCTAAGAGACGTGCTGCAATGGATGTTTCCGGGTTAATTCTAACCGCGTACGCGAAAATCTGTACACACGGGCGTTTCGCTTTTCGCCTCCGTCTGAAACGCGGCCAGCGCGGCCTATATCAAACCCGCAGCCTTCCACTCAGCAGCACAAAGCCTTAGGCACTGATCCACCATGGCTGGCGGGGACCTTGCTAAAAACACGCGGTTCTTTCTACACATTGAAGCTAAGAAGGATGGCCCGAAGGATGGCCAGGATGGCCGTATTTACAGCTGTACGGGGGAGGTACTGCTGAAAGATTTTAGTCTAGAAATGTTTTGCACAAAATCGCGCACCACATGACGATGCCTGGGGAATTCACCATCTTGATTGCGATGCCACATAGATTTATCTCTTCACGAAACCACATAAACTGCCTGCTCATGCTCCGGTCTACCAAATGCTTCTGTATATCTGAGCATATAATGTCGTACAAATGGCACGGGTCTGTCAGGATCTGGTGGATGTGGCTCCGGCAAATGCTCAAACGACAATCTTTGTTTGCGTTTGCCAGTCTCGCACAAACAGGTGGCATCAATAGCTTCTGTCCTTTTTTTCTTCGGGACATTAGTTTTCTTCACTTGCAAGACAATTCCAGGTCATCCTGAACAAGACCGGCTTAGGCGTCAGCAAGACGTTACCTTGGACATTCGTCGTCTTGTCTAGCTGATGGAGCTCTATTTTCCATTCTTTCAAGCATGTTACGCTGGTGAAATCCTGGAATGTAGATCGGGGGGAGGCTGAACGTCTTTATCAAGGTGTGTTGTACACGCTAGAACGGCCTCATTGTTGTGGGACAACCTGTAGATGCAGCGCTCAATTCTACAGTAGCAGCTATAATGACAAGCTTCGGCACAACAGACGGCTCATCACGTCCTCCTGATGTGATTGTCAGTCCGAATGTTATTGAGTTAGTTTGCGCGTTATTCTATCCAGATCTTTAATGTCATGTGCAGGGCTGACCTTATACGAACTCTGCAGGGCTGACCTTATACGACGCATTAAAGGGCGATGTATTTCTTGTAAGTAGATTCAAACGCGCCCGCACATAATAAAGATAAAAATAGAACCAAGCAAGCGTTGAGAAGAAACACCCATGATTCGGAATGCACAAACCCACATGTTTTGAGAGGATTAAGATGTCAGGGCTGTCTGGGGCAAAACGAAATGATTAAGAGAGAAAGAGACAGAGAAAGAAGAAACACCTTTACTTACGAGCTTCTTGGTGCGTGATGGTGAAAGCACCTGCACTTTGACAGCATACTTCCGGTAGGCCCTGGACCTCGCTTGATGCATCTGTAGCCTTTAATAGCATGCGCTGCGTCGAGAGGTTCTATCTGGACTGGCGGCCCACCCAATGCTCGCACGTTGAACGGGGGTGGCAGATATCGGACAAGCTTCTGTTTTTTTTTTTTTGTGGAGTAAAGAGCTGTTAAACTGTATTTCCCGGAGGGCAAAAACGTGGCGCCGCAATACTCCGGGGTGAACTAAGAACGCTTGAAGATCAGGACCAATAAATGAAAATAATCGAAACTTGCTTGTAATGACGCAAGGACAATACGATATCAGCAACGGAGAAACAGTCCCAGACGCTGTGCTCGATCGTCTCGATTGCACTATAAAACTATATGATCAATCTCTTCACAACGCCACTCGTCCTTACCCCCAAAAAAACAAAAAAATGATTTTTTGGGGGAAATGTTTGTTTCTTTCTCACGCCAATTTGTATATTAATGCGGTAAAGAGAACCTACGTTCTGAAAAAAAATCGCAAACATAATATCCAACACAGAGCGAGGTTAAAAATTACTGTTGATAGAAAAAGGACCTAGCTTTCTTTCTAGTGCACTTTGTCTCGAAATGGCGATTACTGTGAAGCGATGCGGCGTTTCTGTGCCACATTTAACAATTTTTACAGCAGTTACAGCTTTTTCAGAGAAAATGGAGCTGCATAATTTCTTCATCTCGCCTACGGTAAGTGCAGGAAAAACTATGGGAGTCGCGACGCGAGTAGTCTGGGAGCCGTAAGCACGGTAGCTTTGAAATATTTGCAAAATGACACATGTTCAGGCTCTTAACGCAGTGCGCGGAAGATGATGTAAAACACAGCCTCCGGCTTATTTAGAAGTGTGTACAAAAGGCACACATTTCTGAAAGTTTAGCAGGAGAACTTCTTGTTTTAACCAAAACATATGTTGTATGGAGCGGCCACGAAGACCTCAGCCGGCGGACCGCAAGTCCGCTTCACTGCACCGACATTTTCTCCCCTGCATCGACAGATGCGGCGGGCGCACAGATTATCGGTTGCCACGCGGCTGGCTTCTTTAGACGGTCCGGCTGACTAACACTAGATGTTGGTTCCACAAAAAATCATTTACCAGATCACATGTTGTAGTCAATGGATCGGCCATGGTTGTTTATGATGTAATGAGAAATGGTCGATCGCTGCGTATGGGACATTTTGCGTGGAGGGATGGAAAACGAGCTCGCCGAGTGAGTAATATAGTGAACAGAAGTGCGAAAATTGGAAACATTAACGAGCGTTTAGATGATAATAAGCAGCGTTAAAATTTAATTAAAGATAGATTGTTTACTTACTTTTACGAAAATCTAAGCAGCGACGACAAATAAGAAAATAACCTCTCTCTCAACGACCTGACAGTGCCGTCTAGTGGGTGTTTTGCTCCATGGCAGCCGTTCTCGTAGGTGTTTCTTCTGGCCCTGTGATTGTGTTCCTGCTTCAGCCTATTTCTGTTGTATTCAACGCTTTCAGATAATTTCCTACAAACAGTAATGCTGCTGTCATTCACTGCACAGTGAATAACAGTGAAGCACCGGTGTTCGGTCGCCGTCCCGACTCCGTTTTTTGTGGTATTGTGCGACGCGATTTTAAACAATGCGATGTTAAACAATGCAAACACAACTAAATGTTTACATAATTATTCACGTGATAAAGAGGGTTAATTTCAAGTAATTTTGCGCAATATTTACGCCGGCTATCATCACTGACATCACGGCCAAGGGCACTTTATTTCATCGTTTAGCAGCGCGCAGCCTAAGTGTCACTTGGGAAGCCCGAGTGCACTCGGCGGAAGTGCACTTAAATAGGAACGTTTGACAGGGGTATAAGGTAACCTTTACCTTTCTCCTTGTCGCATTTCAAGCTCAATGAACCAGAACATGAAACAGGAAGTACCACAAAACAAAATTCACTTGACAAAACAGTCCTGTGTTGTTATTTTTAGATGCAAAGCATCTCTTGCTCGGGGCTATGTCTGTTGTCCTTCCGGCGTCCGTCCGCACCTCTCCTCCCCTCCACGCCAGCTGTGATAACGTCACTGTCTTCCCTCCTCCTCTCCACACCACCTGTGTGTGCTGCTCCTCCTCTCCTCCTCGTCCCCCCTCCATCTGCTCTATAAGACGTCACTCTCTCCTCTCCCCAGCAGCTGTGCGCGCTGCTCCTCCTCCCCCCTCCTCCTCGTCACTTCAGATAAACCAGGTCCGCGCCGCTGCTCCCTTTAGTTGCTGGTTCGGTCTGCGTCGTCCGATGAACTGACAATGGACGCTAACGATTCTAGCAGTGACCCGCCGCGGTTGCTCAGTGGCTAAGGCGTTGCGCTGCTGAGCACGAGGTCGCGAGTTCGATTCCCGGCCGCCGCTGCCGCTTTTCTGATGGAGGCGAAAAGCAGAAAAATTACACCATCTTCCCACGTGGGAACCCTGAATAAATGCAAAGCATCTCGAGTTTGCACAGTTTTGCATCTCCTCAGGGATCCCACGTGGGAAGGTGGTGTACTTCTTTTAGAAAGGATGTGATCTTCGTCTGGTGGCTTTTCACGGCACTGAGCAGAATGAAGTTTTCCAGTATGTCCGCGAATAAAAGGGCCTTTTCTACTTCTGCAGTTCCGGATGCCGGGAGTTTTTCAAGTAGCTTCTCAGCCTTCTGGTCAACTATGTCTTCGTTATATCGTTATATTCTATATCGCGCGCGGGTCTCACGGTTTCCCTTTTGTTATAAAAGGATGAGTGTCATTGAAATGAAGCATAACCAACCGAAGTTCGTATTTAGTTCGTTATAGCTGAGAGTTCGCTATATCACTGCTCGTTATAACGAGGTTCAACTGCACATGATATTGACATTGAGTACATTTCGAGGCGTAAGGGCAGCCTACCATTGTTCTTGAAAAAAACGTGCGTGGTAGCTGCATCTTACTGGTAGTCACGTACGAGGCAGAAACATGAAGGTTCACTAAAAGGCTTCAATTTAAATTGACTCAGCGAGCAATAGAACGTAAGATGATAGGTTTAATGTTAAGGGACATGAAGAGAGCGGAGTTGGTCAGGAGAAGAATGTGTCTTAAGGACATATTAGCAGAAATTAATAAGAAATGGGTGTGGGCAGGGCACGTAATGCAAAGGCGAGATAACCGTTGGTCATTAGGGTAACAGAGTGGATCCCGAGGAAGGCAAGCGTGGCAGGGGGCGGCAGAAAGTTAGATAGGCAGATGAGATCAAGAAGGCGGCGGGGATACACTGGCCGCATTTGGCACAGAACCGGGATATTTGGAGGTCTATGGAAGAGCCTTTACCCCGCAGTGGGCGTAGACAGGCTGCTGCTGCTGATGATGATGGTGATGATTATGATGATGATAACAATAAAAAGTATGGCGTTGAAGTGGTTTTGAAACCAACACACATCCATGATTGAACCATTTACGTCGTACACGCTTACCCAACTGTGACAACGTTCGCTCTTAATCGACCAGATTTAGGGGAAATCCCCAAGGTGGAGTAAGTTCCGGCGAAGAAAGCTTTACATCCACCTGAATGCAGCCATACGGCTACAAAGAAAAGCTATACAGCGTCCTCAGAAACTTCGCAGTTGAAGAAATATTCGTCCTGGTCCAGGCTTGTAGCCGTGTGGCTGCATTCAGGTGGATGTCAAACTTTCCTTAGCAGGAACGTTCACTCTTGATAGAAGAACGAGCGAACGACGACAACAAAAGAATTGCTTCCCCAGCTCATTGTCCCACATAGAAATTCAGACCAATTGTCGGTCACCGAGTTCGCCATTTGTCGAGAGGGGCCAGAAAAAAAGTAAACATGGTTCCTTCCAGCGTGAAATCTGCTGAAAGCTGTGATTATCTTGCGCGGGCTCAAGAATCAACGGGCACTCGCCAGATAACGGCAGGGCCATCGGCGCGCCAATTCTAAGGTTCGCGCAGAGGAAGCGGTCGATAAACATCAGGGATGGGAGGCTCCTTTCCCTCGCGGGAAGGAGAGGAACATTCCCCTCCGAGACCACTGTGCCCTCTATTGGTGGGTATGGTAACCGGTTTCGGCGAGGCTGCAGGTAGCGACACCACTGCTCCCGCTATCGGTGACTCGGGGAGCTTGCTCCTACCCTTGCGTGACGCAAGACCTACAGCAGACTTACGAACAGCTCCGACCTAGAATAGCTCCGCTATAAAAGAAGTACAGGAAGCCTTACCGGTGCTGGAAGTAGAAGCACAAAGGCACGGGCAACGACGATCACCTACGCGTCCACTGTGTTCTCTCATTTCTGGCGGCGGGGGGAAGGTTGTTGAAGCTTCATTCCCCACAGTAGGAAGGAGTCAATGTTTGTTGGGGGGAAAGAGAACGGCGGCGAGTGATGTCGCCCCGTTGACGTGTTCCGTGCATTACTGAGCGTCAATACAGTTTTTTCCCTCTATTCGTTGTAGTGGGGACTTGTGAGAGCTAGTGGCGTCCCGCCAACTGCGCGCTTTCCATCCCCGCCCCTCGACGTTTTACGTTTCTACGAAGCCCGTCTCATTTTCTGCTTGACCTTCCCTTCCAGCCGCGGGCAGTACGAGTTGCCGTTAATGTACAGTCGTTGTCAAAATTTTGTAGGCCACGGCGACCGTGGCCAGAGCAGGCACGCGGCCGAGCAGGGGCGCTGTGCTTGCCGCTGTCGGCTGGTTACGCGGTTAAAGACAGTGAGGGGAACTTTCGCGCTTCCTTTCGTAGTATGGCCGTATGACTCGCGCAATAAGTGTATCGGGGGCAATTTCTCAGAGCAGGCGCACTTTGCTTCAGCGCAGGCACTTTGCGCAGCACTTGTCGTGCCGGACACACTACAAAAAGCAAGAGCGAAAAATTCCCTCGCTCTCTTTAGTCGCGCAACCAGCTGACAGCAGCAAGCGCAGCACCCCTGCTCGGCCGCGCGCCTGCTCCGGCCACGGTCGCCGTGGCCCACAAAATTTTGACGAAGACTGTACAGTAGTGAGCTCGGTTAGGGTGAACACGGGAGTGCGTGGCCGTCAGTGCTATCAGAGCAGCCTACCGTGGCTGCGCGGAGCATCACGCATTGGCTGTGCGTGTCGCGCGAGAATTGGCTTTCAGCGCGACTTGTGTCATCGAAGCGTCTGCTCGTGTTCTGCTGTGTGGAGCGTCGTCTGCCAATGGTGCGTTGCTTTGACCTTGTACGAACATGCCTAATAAATATCGGAAAGCTGGTTTCCCACCGTAAATTGAATCGAGGTTGTAGTGCCCGAGCTCACTTTATGCTCTCAATTTATTTCTGGTAGACATTGTGCTTATGCGTTCAGACTTGTGCTTCAAACAAGAAAGTGCTGTTAAAATGAGCGCCCTTTTTTTATCGAGTCTGCTTGAAGCAAGCGGGCGAGTTGTGACGCGAGGAACCGATTTCATTGCATCAAGATAATGAAGGAATCACCGCTCCCTCAGAAACATTTGTCTTGCGGATTCCAGTTTCTAGTTATTTATTCAGCAGCCGATTGCTCCACCCATACAAGCAAGATGAAGTTACTAGACGACGTTCAGACGCTCCGATGACGCGATGAGCGCGCTGAGAGCATACCCTCGCTTGACACACGCAGCGTATGCGTGCTGCATGCATGCTCCCACGGTAGGTTTCTCTGATAGTACTGGCGGCCACGGGCTCCCGTGTTACCACCCTAGGCGAGCTCACCAGTGTACGATGAAAGTTCCTTGCGAAGGGACTAGAGCATTTCACGCTAAATAATTTGAGTAACGCTTACACGGCTGAAGCTCATTGTATACTTTAAAATTGAGCTCCTAAGTGCCCGCTCCTGTGGTTTCGTGTCTTGCTTCGCCATCCTCGTTGTAACCGATATACCGAAGGCGACATGAAAAATAGATTGATTGATTGTGGGGTTTAACGCGCCGACCCAACGCAGGCGATGAGGCGCGCCGTAGTGGAGGGCTCCGGATTAATTTTGACCACCTGGGGATCTTTAACGTGCGACGAAATCTCGTACACACGGGCGTTTTTGCTTTTCGCCTCCATCAGAAAAGCGGCCGCCGTGGCCGGGAATCGAACCCGCGACCTCGTGCTCAGCAGCGCAACGCCTTAGCCACTGAGCCACTGCGGCGGGTGCGACACGAAAAATAGAGCTAGCAGGAAAACGGACCAGGAGAGTATAGCGAAAGTGTGAGAGGAAGGGCGGTAGGCAGAGGTCGTTTTGCGACACGTGCTGCGCGGCGGCGACGGGCTAGAGAAGCTAGAGAAGCGCTAGAGAAGCGCTGGAACCGCTAGAAAAAAGTGCGCCGCCGTACCGTTGATGATGCCCAGAGAGCGGATTCTAGGTAAATGCTTTTTTTTTGTTTCTTGCGCTCCTATCACGCCATTTTGTATATAAGCATGAAAACAAGGTTACAAAAGCTTTTATGGTGTTTGTATAGTGCCTGTAATTGCCCATTTGGGCTTTTATGCCGAATTGCCTATAAGTGTCTCTAAATGCTTATTTCAAAATCGCCGCCTATATGAACACGATTTAGCCACAACTTTCGCTTTCGAGTTCAGCTTAGGATCATTAGGCTGTTACCACGCAGCTTGCATTAACTGTTCGGAACTCTATGTGGTTAAAGTCAGTCCTCTAGTTCATCCGACTCCCGAAAAAACACCACTAGGAGCTGCGGAATTAAGGGAATCCAAACATCTGGAGATGGCGGTAGTTTCCATTGTTTTCACAATTTTTCAGGGATTCTTAGGCTACCTTCCGTGCGCTTCCAAAACAGCTTTCTTCAAACACGCTAGCCGCGTCCTCGTTTCTACAAGCATGCTCAAATTTAACTATTTTCGACACAACGTTTGGGCCTCAAATCATTGCATTCTTGAGAGGCCAACGGCGAAACATCAATTCGTAGCTGCACTTCCTTAACACTTAAAGTTCACACTGCCTATTGACTCCAACGCACGCTTTTCCATAAAAAAAGCTGTCCGGCTGCTACACCTTTTTAAAATGCTCTTCAAATCTGTGGAATAGTATATGGCCGTTTTGGGACTTCTTGAATTTAAATAATATAAATCTATATGGCAAAATTGCTGGCGTTGTACCCAAGAGTCCTCATGTAAGAGCAAGTGAATTACTTGATAAACCGTCGCCTCTGGAGTTTTGCGTGTGTTTTTGGTCTGTCGCAATTAACTGCATCACGAAGACATAAAGTATCGTGTGTTTTTAATCCGTATTCTCTGCTAACAAGTATAATTTTTCATGCCCGTTTCGACACTCAAGCATGCGGCAGGGGCTATTAAACATGAATGGGAGCAGTGCGCTTGTTGAATTGGGCCCATAGATATCCATCACACCAGAAGTCTTATGGAACAATTGAAAGGCGATATTCAACTGTAGGCGCCTTTGCGCCATCATGAGCCATAAGAATTTTTTTTTGTCTAGGTACACGTCCCACACGTCTTCATTTGAAATTTTTTGCATGTTTTTAGAAATATATCGTGCGTATGTTTACGACGTAGAGGCCTGCGTATCTTGGCGCCTAAAACGCTCATTTTAATGCCTAGAAATTCAGCCTCTACTGATGACGCAATCACTTTTGAGACAAAGAAAGTGCTGGCCGAGGGGTGGCGCAGCGCTAATGACGCCAGATTCTATAGCTGCGCGCCGAAATAGCTGCAGCTTTGCGCCGTCGCCGCGAGTACACTGAGCATTTCATGCTGCGCCTAAATTTTGCATTAGGAAGTATCGTAACCGTCAGACAGATTTTTAAGTCTGCAAAAAACCCTCGCTTAACTCAAGGTCTCTTATCAAGAGCAGGGTAGTTTGAAAAATTATCGTATCGGTGTTGTAATTATTACCACACGTTCACTGCCAAAGTCGCACGCCATTCTAAAGATAACTTCGGCCGCAAGCTTATGCATCTTATAATTTGGAGGTGCATCATGAGTAGGTTAGTTAAAACTAAGCACCATTTGCAAGGCCAAGGCCGGACTTAGACTTCTTATACCTCAATCTCATACGCTCTAGGTTTAAGTCCTAACTTTGCCAATTTTTAAGTAGGCACCAGTTTCAAAATCACGCCAGTCAAAATAAAGGAGCGAGCATAAAACTATGCGTCTTTATTCGGTATTACCATCCCCAACACTGAAGCAAAATACAATTTCGCCGTACCTTTACCTAAATTGTGTGTCACCTCTATGCCCAGTACTAAATTTTTCGCTTCTGATCAACCTTCAAAGAGGTGAATGGCTCGTGATTTTTTACAAAAGGTGTGGGAAACTAAATTTTATCATGGCTAGATTAAACATATTGATATGTAAATTCAAGAATAGTCCACCAATGTAGCACGACCAGGTGTTCAGACGCTGTTTTGATCCGCCGGTAAGGTGACCTCGTTCACATAACATGACCAGTGGAATATTTTTTGGTCATACACGGAAATAAGGTTCAGCGCATGTTACGTAACGCACCCAGCAAATCGGAACGCGCAATCGCCAAGCGACTCACTTTCACACGACTGGGGAAACCTGATTCCGCTATCGTTAACTTGTAAAAAACATACAGAAAAATAGCCCGCGCACGAAAGCTTCTCAATTAACTTTTCTCTCCTCGTCCAAAAGATTTTTATTCGTTAAAGTTGGTGTTTGTCCTTGCGGGTAAGAAAGTTAACTCCTCCGCCATCCATCCCGTTCTTTCATGAAGGCTCGGAAGCTCAAAGCAGAAGGATGCCACGCCCTAAGTGTCATTTACTCTGTGCACGTCCGGCACAGAAGCCTCCTGGGCCTCCATTTTGCGATGACGGCTCCCGTTGCTGCAAAAGCGTCCGGTTTCAGCGGTTTAAGTGAAGGAGAGCAGCGTCGAAGGTTTTAAAAGGAAGTTGCTATCGTCAAGCCTCGGTGCGTATGGAGAATTCCCCACATGTAAAGAAAGAAGTGCTATTGTGATTGATATTAAAAAGATTGATTGATATTAAGTTTACTGGAGACATCCTGGAGCAGTCAATAATGTGTTCATTTTGGTGTTTCAACTTATATTAACAAAACCAAACTAGAGGTAATGTCCGCGTCCATACGCAGGGTGGTAATTTGCACAGCCGCTTGTTATCTCGTCTTTTACATTCTAGTGCAGGCACCTTAAATTAAGCTTTGTGGTGTTTTGCGGCTGAGACAATTTTGCAAGAGGCCAAGTTTCACAATTTTTTTGTCAGTGCTTAATGCATAGTTACGCGGACGGCTCATAACACTTCCTTTTCGAATTGAGCAGGCTTTCGTAGGAGACAACTGATCTCGGGAAAGGGCTTACTGGGGAGATATCGGACCGGCGGTTCGATGTCTCCACAGTAAGACATTTCCCACTTTTGTCCGCATAAGCTGCTTCACAACCATGGCGAGTTTATCACTTTCATGGTGTACATTAAATTCCCAGTATACCTCTAAAAATGCCTCCGCCTCTGAAGTCCATAGGCACCTCAGATGTGGGTATTGACACACAATTATCCAGCTGTTACTAACTATGCCCCTATAACTATAAAGTGGCTTGAGAGCTAGATGGTAGCCTGTAGATTCGGTCGGGTTGCGTCCAGTTGGCAGCACTGAATGTTTGCAAGAGTAACCGGCCGGAATCATAAGAAGCGCTACCTATAAAGACTGTTTCTGTTCAGAATCGTAGGTGCTAATTATTTACATTTTATGCTTTGTGTGGGGATGCAGCCTGAGGAGCGTATTTCTTTAATGTCTGTGTCTATGATGCTTCTTGCAGGATGGACATTTATGCGTGATCGGATAGGTCCCATTCCAAGATCAAGGAGGTGGTAACAGATGAGAAAGGATCGATTCTGACCAGATGTACCGTTTCTCATCCTGTTAGGTTAGCTGTTTATCCTGGATTGCTATGGCTGGATGGCTTTCTTCGGTGCAATTGGCCTACTCTATTACAGTTTAGATTGCTTTCTGCCAGGTGTACGTGTAGGGTTGATCAGTCGAGCTATCTCTGGGAAGGGCGGTTATACGTCTGAGTAGTTTGTGGTGTAAGATTGTGAGTTGTCTTCGCTGAATATTCATGAGATTAAAATAAATGCTGCCGTCTGTGAGTCCGGATGTCAACAGCACTACCTGGATCCAGATAAAGTGTGTGCTGGCCGCTCTGAATTAATTTCCTTTTCATTTTAGCAAAAGTATTGTGGCATTCCCCTTTTTGTGATGTAGTTACATTCCTGTGATGGCATTCTTTTTTGTCGCTGATTGAACTCCCAGAAGCTTGAACATGGCTTGTCTAGCCGTTTACCACCTTTGTTAGCACTGAAAAAAAGGTGAACTGTGTTGCTTTTCGAAACACTGCCTTCCAAAGCACCAAAACATTTTTAGTATGTAGACTTGGCGGTGATGATAGCTGTCCTCATTTGTGGTCGGGACGCTTGCTATAATGACAAGAGCTGCCTGATCGAGTTCTATGCATGAGGATTCATTGGTGGCCTGGTGTGCTTTATCGGTCCCCACTGGGTTGTCATCGGCTCACATTGAAGAGATCGGCGATGCCATCCCTTCATAAACTGTAGTGGGAAACGTTTTCATTGGAGCGCTGACCAATAGAGGGGAAACTGTTGAGCCTTGCCGCGTGCCCCTGTTTTTACCAAATTTGGTGAGAGAGGAGTTTCGAAATTGAATATGAAAACCGCGGTCCCTTGAAGGACATGGTGGTTTAGAGGTCCACAGATTTCCAACAAAGAAAAAAAACGAAACTAATATCATATATACACCGATAAGTGTTCTACACTAGAACCCCAACCCCAACCCCAACCAAGCAACCCCAACCAAGCAATCCCCCGACCCGCGCCATTTACCATACCGTGCTGCAACTAACCGATTTTCCGGATTCAGAGCAACCTCGTCTTCACAAAAGGAACCACTCCACCACATAATAACACTGTCAATGCCGTTCAGGGCATAGCATCCTAAGGCAATTCGTGCCTACAGAGCCCGTGTACTTTAAACAGCCTGTGGCATCATCTGGATATGAATGGATAGGACATAGCAAGCAAAATTCGAAAAAAGTGGGGAACGGGCACTTAACGAAAGCACCTAAAACACAACCAATTCATCCCTTTGAACACGCCTCGCAGCCTACAAGTCGTACTCTGCAAAGCACGCACTGGCCATTTCCTCACACCATATATTAAAAACACGTAGAATGGTTTCGACCGCCTGGTAAAAACTTTCGTACAGGGTACGCCCACACCGCCAACCTCCGTCCATGCACAGTATACAACAACCGAACCGTCTTTTAACACCTCATGTAGAACTCCCGCTAACTAAATGTAAAAAGAAGACAAAAATCACGCTATATCTGCAGTTACTAAGACTGGTCAAACCCCAACAAATCCAAAAGAAAAACTGCATGCCCCTCTGCCCTTCTTCAAAAGAAGCGAACTTTCCCCAAACGACCTAAAGATGTATGGGTGTGGAGTGGACATTAGGACATCTTCAAACACACCCGTGAGGCTGAAAATTGCTTTCCCCTGATATGACCCGAACGAAGAGGTCTGTGTTCGACATCGTAAAACGGACAAGACAGGGACACAAAAACAATTGCACAGGACGGGCGCTAGAGCTTGTCGTCTTTAAGTGTCGTTTCTCGTGTCCCCGTCTTGTCGAGTTTTTTACCATGTGGAACTCATTTCACCGGACACCCCAAACTTCTGCGTTGAATAGGCTCATGTGCCACAGTACCGGCGTGTGAAGGGATCCAACCTGACAAGCCCAAAAGCTTTCCCCCTTTCCGTTCCCCTACATAGGGCCTTAGACCTCTCCCGTCTTAAAAAATTCCTGAAATGAATTAATGCCCTTGTTAAAATCACATACGGCATTTGATCGTTTCTAGCCACCTACAGTCAAGATTGCTTTCCCCTCCTTACTATTTATATACTACCACTTTCAGCAGATTTTTTCCTTAGCTTAAAGATTTTTTCCTTAAAATACGGTGCAGATATCGCACGCACTAGTAATAATGTATTATAGGAATTACAAGCACATGCAGACGTGACAAATAGGACAGCACGAAGCTGGAACAGTACACATGTCACGATAGCGTATTTGAAAGCTCTCTCGTTCCCAAATTAACAAACTACGCTTGTATTTATGCGCGTTGCAGAAACTAGGTATTCCTAAAGTACTGAAATACTTCCTAAGCTATAACCCACTCTAGGAATAATGGCTTTACATTTACAGAGACTCCCGACCAGGGTAAAGCGTACATGGCTTGCTGGCACAACCAGGGGCCATTTTAAGAGTTGCCGCAATGCATCACAGTCAGACGATTAGTGACTGATGCCGGCAAGAGTAAGTTCAGATACAGAAACTACGTCACGTCATATGTCAACATAATTATAAGTATTCAGAAACAACATCTCGATAGCGATATAATACCAAAATACCAAAAGTCACGCCATTATTTCGCGGATCCTCTGACTTCGCGAAGTGTGCTTCAAAAAGATCAATCTTTCAGAAATTAATACACGCTTTTTAACACATTTCTGAAACATGCTTGTCAGAACATCTTACAATTGCATTGAAAAAGCTTGTTTCCAGGCATGTTTTGAAAAATCGCGCCACAATTTTTTTTATGGTGCGAAGTGTTGATCAGGCTGTAGCCCGTTTTATCAACTTTCTAGAAAGACAGGTTGATAAAAGCATCTTCTCAGCAATGCTTAAGCGGTACATTATGAAAACGTAAGTGCAGAGCCTCTAAAAGTTGACGTCGTAAGACATTCTGGCGCACGTTGCATTCAGCGTGACCAATTTGAGTTTCCAGGTGCAGTGTATGTGTGTATATGTGTTACCTTTTTGGTTTCTGTCACTGGCACCGCTGTAGACGTGGCCCATTCGCCTGTCTACGTACCCAATAGGGCCGCCTGAATTCGGGTGCTTATTACCCCGCTTCTACATTACATTTAAATTGATTGGTTCGGACCATCGCCCCCAAGGACACGGTTTATTTTTTAAAATGTGTATGTATTGGGCCCTGGACACCACAGTGTGTGCCGAGGTTTGGCGTTTAACGGTAGGGAAACGAAGACCAAAAGTTCCTGTCAAATATCTTCGCTAGGCAAGGACATGGGTACTTCGGAGAAATATTTTATTGCGTAGTCGCGTAACAATTTGAGAATATCTCATACCTTGCCGCCTCCACTAAACAGATATATTTTAGCCACGAAACCTGGCTTAGACAGGACCATCGTCAGGGTGCTTCCATTCTGTTTGCGTAAACTTGTCATGCGAGTAAGCATGTACACTTCGCCTCAAATTCAAGTCAAAAACACCTGTTCTAGCAGGGTGATGAATGACATTATAATGCCCGCTCTTATAAATAGGTCGGAATCAAAACTAGGAAATAATGTGATCCGCCACCACTCTGTCTGCCGAATGGCTCATACACATGCACATTCCAGGATTCAGTGCGGATATCTCAAGCAATTTCCCCGGTTGCGTTTAAATGAAAAATTCCAACCTTTTGTTTTGGAGCGAGGAGGACACCGAATCGCATCCAATTTTCAACGTTTCGCGTCGCCGAAGCGACAGAAACAGTTGTATATTTCAGCATTGTTCACAGCATTCCGCTTCAAGTGAGGAGTAAACAGGTGTTAGGCATGCAATGTAGACTGCCCACGGGGCGTTGACACTGTGCTTTCATTCTGTTCATGCCAAAAATGTTTGTACCTCATACCTTCGGCTCAAATACATGTGAAAATATTTTGCAGTGGCAGAACCATGTATAGCAGCGGAAATTCCTTATTTAAAACACACCTGAATCAAAACTATGGAATCATGTAATCTTCAACTGCTGTTCGTGCAGAGTGGCTTACTAGTTTCACACGGTATTGTTATAGTGCGTATAGCCCCAGCAATTTCCCACCAGTGTTATTCAAATTAAATTCAGTGGTTTCCTGTTTGAGTGGCTATGAAAGGGTATTCAAGTTGCTGTGCGCAGTGCTTCAAATTTACAAGCAGGCAGTAAGTCGCTTAACGTGCAATGGTTTCGGGGTATGCGGGCAGATTTACATAAAGTAAGATCAAATTCATGTTCAAATTGCGCCTTTCCGAGCCCGAGTCACAATTGCACTGTGGAGCACGCATTGATTGAAGGCTAGCATTATTTTCTACAACTTTCCGAACTGTGGTGTGCACCGAAGTCTGGCACACACGAATTTTGTTGCTTTAAACCACGGTCTGACTCAACGAAACATACAACCTGATGTTATGTAGTGAGACGCCACAACAGGTGTTGCCATGGAAAAAGACTAATTTTGCAAACACATTGGCCACATATCGCGAATGCAACAGAAAACAATTATTTCCCATTGGCAAAGTACACCGTACATACCATGAGACATGATCCGAAGTGGAATGGTCGAAATAAAAAACAGCAGTTTTTTATACACGCAGGAAATATTATTCTAATTATGGGCAAGCGTATCAAGCGTAAACAATATTCCTGAGCAAGGACAACACAACAATAGCAAGAACGTAAATTTCTCAACATTGAGAGTGTACAATGCAAACAGAAAAGCCACGTACGGTCGAAACACCGAAGCAAGATTTCAAATTCATTTACCCCAAAAAATGAAATAAATGTACAGTAATGTTTTACGCGGTGAATTAAAACCAAAATTACACTTCCTAAATCTATGAACAGAATCGATCGAGTAAACTGGTGAAAATAACAACATTTTCGCAATAAAAGCTGGAAACTTTCCGCCCACGAAACGAGAAACAAAGTGCACAAGAGCTCAAATTACGAGCCCGGTAACATTTTTATGGTTTTAAAGGGTGTTAGCTACATGTCAGAAGTGCAGCGGTGTTATTTGTACGCACTATACGAGAAAGAAATTTAAGATTAGCTTTATCATGCCTAGCCTATGGACAAAGCACAATGATGCTAAAAGTAAATAGTTTATTTCCAATCAGGTTGGGCATACGAAACTTTGAACGGACCTGCCTTTTTTTTTCAGGTTGTGTAACCGAATATCCACCAGGTGCATGCCACAATATTTAGGAACACACCCGAAATTGTAGCCAGTCACGCAACCTTAAATAATAACACAGCCGGTTAGAAATTCGTGCAATTTTTATGCAATCAGACATCAGCACTTGTACAGCACAACAGACACGCGAGGAGGGTTCACGGTACCTTCCTTGCATCTCTGATCTGTCGCACCGGTAATCACGTCATACTGCGATCGATCTTAAATAGCAGAGCGTTCTGCTTTGCCTAGCGTAAAGTTTCGTGGTGTTGTTTGCCGGTATTTCTTGATTCCTAAACATTCGACAGTGAATGGTAAAAAATTCAAAAGCTAGTTTGAACATGTCACTACTATTAAACACTCGACCTTGTTAGTTGTCCACAACTTCACTAAGCAATAAAACAAAAAAAACATGTTTACGTTTTTTGGCATTCGAGCACCTTATGCCAGTCAGACCAAGGAAAGAAAACCGGAATGGGAGGTTCGAGGGCACAACCCAAACACAACAGATGTGAGAAAATATGCACCGAACATTCAACATTTTTGTCACGTGAACGCAAAAGACCAACTGAAACACGGGTTTTTTCTGCACTTTCATCATCGCATTCATTGCCCTTCCTAGTGTTGTGTTTTAACAAAGAGAAATAAAGCTTTTATCTCGGCAGGATGACAGTAGCTTATTTAGGAAAGGAGTGAATGATTTAGGGTGTGTCTGTGGTCTAGGACATCTTGGTGCTTTGGTCTCCTGGAAGAGGAACCTGGTGACCCTCTTGGGAAAGTAAGATAGGTCGTGTGAGTTTACGAAAGTGTGAATGGAGCAGACTGACTGCACTACCCTGCTCGCGCGCGACCGCTTTTCGGGGTCTATGTAGGACAAAGAATTGGGAGAAGAAGTGAAGGTTTCAGAACGGGTGAATTTTGAACAGCGCCAGTTTAGGGGCGGAAGGTTGGCTGGTGTTGAAGATAAACCTTCGGGACATCGAAGTGGCAGTGATGGAGTGTACTGTTTACAGCCGCTCTCTGGGGTACGGCCAAAGCTGGAAAGCATTTGTTGGGCAAAATTTCGGGTGATCGTCGGAGCGGGGTTAGACCGGATAAAAATCAGGTCGCACAAGTGCCCTGAGGTCTTTTTATTCTTGCATGTACAGTAGGAGCTGCACTGATGGTGGGATTGAGACGAGAGGGGGGTGAGCAGTGGAGTGCGGGAATAGCATTGTGGTCTGGCCTATGCGCATCGGGTGCTTTGCTCCACGGTGGCGAGCCGTCTTATACAGGTTACCGTCTGTTCCAAAATGAATTATATTAGATTGCTGTATCGAAATGTGAGAGAATGTTGTTTTCGGTTTGATTCGTGGATAATGATTTTTAATTAGCTGTCTTCCGAAAGTAGTCCGCTGGGAGTTGAGCTTCAGATAGAAGCTAGAAGGAAAAATCGAACATGAGAATATCGATGTTGTGATTGACTGCCAAACTTGCCCTTCGAGAGTGAAAGTTCGTGGCATACAGAGGGCTCGTTTTTTTGGGTAAAAGTTTACGGACGTTTTAATGTTTAACGCCGAAAAATATGTAATGCAACAATGTTGCGACGCCGTAAAAATACGTAATGCAACAAATGCAACAATATTTCAGTGATAAGGAGTGCAATCACTGCAATAATGAAGATATTTGAATTTACACTGACATTTCAAGATGTTTTTTAAAGTACGTAATGCACAGCACTATAATTGATAGTAATAGTGCTAATATTATTTTCAATTATACACGTAATGCGCCAAATATATCGAACATGGCGACTAGAACTTTGGGGCTTTCAAGATGAGCTTCTTCTTTGAGTCAAAAACCTCATACTTTAAGTGGCCGAAAATATGAGTAAGTAGGCGCATTTTGGGCTTCCCGCGAGCATCAGAGTGCAGAAATAAGCAAAGATGCTCGAAAGTAAAGGGATCGACATTTTGGCGAGTTGGTACGGGTTATGCATCTTGAACTTCAGCGTGATAGACAAAGACAGGAGGTAAAGAAGAAGACAGAACGATGGTGTTCTCACAACTAATGTTATTGAAAAGAAAACTAAAACATAATTACTACGACAGAACACACGTTCCCGTACACCGTGACGTACACCTAGTTCATAACAACAGATTATTAACACACGGACCAATCCAACCCCAAAATTCTTTTTTGTACACTGCTATCGATGGTTGGCTGATACAGCCTTCTTCCCCTTTTTTAATATGATACGCCTCAATGATTTCCCTAGTGATGTTTCTGCCATGCTCCAAAAGTATGGTGATTTTTTTAAATAGCAAACTCACCCATGTTCAGTACAAGGGTTCGTGACCTGTGAATATGTCTTGCGTTTGAGTAAGTTTTTCTGTCCGAACAATCTTATATTTATACAGCGACCGCTTTGTCCGATGTACACGTGTCCACAATCAAGAAGAATTTGATAAACAACTCCGGTGTACAATTGACGAACGGGTACTTGTGCTTAACCGTACAACTTTTCTTTTTGGTTCCAAGACATTGCGCCAATTTTTTATCTATTTGATCGCAGATTTTACTCATCTTATTGGGGGCTGAGAAAACAACACTTACAACAAAACCGACCAGCAGCATTTTTGAGCCCATGCGACAACTTATTCTTATACAAAATAACGGCGAACTTTTTGTTTTACCGCTGGTGACCATCCTTCGGCCCTCTGGAGGCCAATTCTTTTATCCGCCTCACAATCTTCTGCGCTATCATACCAAGAGCGCACTCCAGAAATTTTTTCTTCCTGAACCACTTCAGTTGTATCTGAAACCTGGTGAAACCAAGACTTAGATAGAACCGATAACAAGCGCGAGAAAGCAACACCATTTTTTACTACCTTTGATTGCGCGGAATTAGAATTTAGTAACGCTTTTTCTGATCTTGGGCTATATGCCCAGCACACGTCCGTGTCAGTTAATCTTCACACCTAAATATAGCAGCTCATTATTATTTGGTACATCATGCGTGAACTGTAGACCAACGCCCCGCTTATGGAAGGTTTGAACGGCCGCAGTAATTGACTCTTTAAAAACTTATTTCTTCACAACATATAGAAAATCATCTAGCTGCCTTAGCACCTTGAGTCATGTACAATCTACATTGTTTTCAAAACTTATATCAACCCTGTCAAAAAAATGCTGCTGAGTACCGGAGCAAACTTTTACGGCATGCACACGCCTGAGATTTCCCGAAACGTATTTATCGTCCCATTCCAAACAAGTTGACGCTAAATAAAACAAAAAATTCAAGAAAACTGCTGACCGACCCACCGCTACTGCTGCAAAACATTTGTTCTTTGTTGTCTTCCGTGATACAAATATTTACACTTTTCATTAATTCCTTCTGCGCTATTCTGTAGTATAGGTCTTGTAAATCGATACTAAATACATTACAATCTTCGATGTTTGACTGCTCAAAGAAGTTAACAAGACAGAGTGTTTTACAAGAAAAGGGCCTACAACCACTAAATAATGGAGGTGCTTTTTAAGGTACCATGACCCTGGTCGCGGCCACGTATCCCTTCCAGTTGCGGTTGCCTTGTATGGAACGTATGGTTTGTGGGGTTTCGCAGCAAAAAAGATATCTAAAGCTCCTCTTTGAAAAAGATCTCTAAAGCTCCTCTTTTTGCCTTACTTATTGTCGACGCTAAATGCTCAAGGTTATGCCTGTGAGGACGAGAGCCCGCGTTCTTTAGCTTCGGCCGGCTTACAGTGAACTTTGTTAAAGTTCTTTTCTATTGCTGCTAGCGCTTTTCACCATACACCGGCACCACAACAAACCAGGCACCACAACAAACAAACCTTTATCCTAGGTTACAACATGAAGCATCCTACTCGCACCACACGGCTTACAGTCCTAGCCACAGGATGTTTTTTTTCTGTTGGTCCTAGCACGCTCAGGCACTAGCAGTGAAGCATTGCCTTTCTTCATCTGCACCTCTATAATTGATTGACCTAGCAATACTCACCATCTCTGGTGGGCTGAAACGTGTCTCCCGGGCAAACTTCGGGCCGAGGGCACCATCTCTTCTGTGGATCTCAGTGAGTGCTTCATCCCTAAGAACCATCACCTTTGCTTCTGGCGGATTGGGTATCTTTACCTTAAGGAGGGTAAGTCGGGTAGCATTCCATATCTATTCGTATTCTGGTAGGACGTCCTGCGCCATTGTAGAAAATCCTGCCGGCTCTTGCCGCTGTCTTCTTCCCTCCAGCAGGTTGTGTGTAGGCAGTCTGTCAGGAAACGAGGTTGATTCATCCATTCTGCATGCATGATTCTGCATACCCTTTTGCTGTGGCCAGATGACGGTTGCGTGTATCTACACAGCGATTGTACTTCACTTGGGCAGAAGGCATTATCTTGCATGCCACGACCGGACCCCGCTTTTGCAGGTACACACGGCCATCATTGAGGTGAGACAACATAAGATAGAGAGGTCATAGTAGTTAAGACGAGTAAATTAGACTGATGTAATAGAAATGTACTGTGAAGGGATCGACATTTGGGCAAGTTGGTACTGGTTATGCATCTTGAACTTATTTATTCTGTCTAGTAATAGTCATTTTCTTACGGACAACAACTACAATGGCAATAACAACGCCAATTGCTCGCACAATCGGGCACTTGAGGGTTAATTTTTTGAACGCTCTTTTCCTTCCACTGTTTTCCTCCTTCCTTGACTGAGAAATCCGTTGAAAGGAGACATCTGATTCTGAAACCATCCTTAGACCGTCCTTACTTAAACAAGCCCCCAGAGAGGCCAGGAGCCACTTGTGAGCGTCTTGTACCGAAAAGTTGGGACTGATTATCGGAAAACATTCGCGCAAGCTGGCAAAAATGAAAGCGCGTATAGCATACACCAGATTTTTTTAAAAGTACGCGCTTGTTTTACTGTTTACACAATTGGTGGAATGCTCTAGATCGCTTCGCAAGAAAGCGTAGTAGGCATGCACCATCCATTTTTTTACACTGAAATGAACGTGGAACCATAGCATACATTTGCTCAGTTTTCACCCATCCCAATCGCGCTACGCACTCGCGTGTCCGGCCGTAATGACCAGAAGATTGCTTGTAGAAAGGAATTTAAGATGCGAGGTTGCTTGGAAATATCGATCTTTTGTTGCTTACAAGAAAGCACGCGCCGCTTCACCGCGACAACAGCAGGCAGCACGAATTCGTCCGAGAATAGACGACTAAATAAAAATTGCGGCCCGCTGCACTATTCTACCGAATAGCCCCCGTCCAGAAAAAACTTCACTGTCGGAGGCGGAGATGCGTACGTATACCCATCACGAAACGCGAACCCAGAAGCGCGGAAAGTATATGTGGTGAACAGATCAAGGTTGCCGATCGCGTATACGATTTCTAGCATTAACCAAGCTGCTGTCTCGGCATTGTGCTGTATCTTCAAGCCACACAACGTCGGGGATCGTACCGCCTCACTCCGCGCGCTGCATACCCGCTACAGGCGTTCCCGAAACTGCCGAACCGCTCTTGTGTGCAAATGCACAGCGCGAGGTTTCAGAGTAAAGCCAGCTTTGAGGCCAAGGAGTCAATTAAAGAAGCCTGAAGGTACCGCTTAGCCTGCCTTCAGAGATGGACGCTGGGCCTCAAGGAGGGCGTTTAATAAGGCATATATAAAAACTAGCCAGAAGTAAACCCAAATACGCCATTTGCCACTCAAGGAGAAAGAAATTAGGTTCCATGTTTTTATTTGTTCCCTTAAACAACAAACAACTTCAACACG
>NW_027526407.1:99173836-99181336 GCF_048455015.1 Haemaphysalis longicornis
CTATTGCGCCATCCCGACACGGTCAAGACAGTTTGAATTTTCCACCTCAACTTTCACTCAAATTTCATGAACGAAAGCTTCTCATTTAAACCAACTTTCTCTTGAGAAAGGAGCTCTGGTTTCCGGTCGACCCTTTTTGCGGCACAAAGATTTTTTTCACATCACGCGCTTCATCAAGCATGGAGAGATAAGGATTTTGCCTTAAAAGTATTGAGCAACTAAAATATGTTCCGCTTATAACAGCTTCCCTCTTAAATCCTTTCTGCATGCTTCCCAGCTGCTGTGCCGCCAAGAAGCCTTCGTTAGGCTCTTCTGAATGAATTTCAATACACCACGTTCGTCCTAACCTAAATACCGCGAAACGCATAAAAATGTCCTGATAAGAATGCAATTTGAATTTATTATCTCACTACGAAAGGTGGAACCACTATTGTCTAAATATCATAAAAGATGGACCTCTTTTGCTATTCTGCTCCCTTTCCGGCGTTATGTCTACTCTCGACTTATCAAACCGTTAGTGCAGTCTCATTTGTGTCCTACCGGGCCTTCTCGGCTCTATGGAACGTTCTTGTATTTCTGCAAGTGCATAAGTCTTCTTGTATGACTTTTTTATTTGCTGAGAACCTACGCGTAACTTCCTCTGATCCTGCGGCATTTACAGAGTGGTTACACAAAAATAAAAAAACAAAACGAGAAGTGTGGCCAGATTGTGGAGCCGAACAATATTATTTGGGTCATCCAGTCTTAGCGATGTCTTCAGCCTCAGCTCGGTTTCAGTTCATCAGGAAGAAGATGCAGTTTTAAAGCGAAGCTTTTAGTCTCCCGCTTAGTCGTCTGTAGTCCATCCAGTACGCACTGCCGCAAGGACAACTTTCTCTGACGAGGGTGATGACCATGAGTGAAGTGAAGAAAAATTAAAACGCTTCCCAGGGTTGAACTGAACCTGGGTCTCTCATGTTGTGAAGTCCTCTATCCGGTTGCGCCATGCCGACACTGTCGAAACAGTATGATTTCGAGATTGGTGCATGAAATCGTAAATTAGACAGAGAATACACCGCTGCGTCTAATGATAATGATGGATGAACGCTATTCAAAGCTATAGAAACACCATATTAGTAAAGCGCTAGAGAGCACAACTGCAGTGCCGTAGCCCGTCCGGATAGGAAACAAGTATTTTTCATAAAGAAAGCACATTATTACGAAATACTCTTGACCAGCTCGAGGTCGTCATGGTAGATTTCGTTGTATAGACGGAACATTACAATGCCTTACAAATACAACCATTGAAATAGGGTCCGCTCGCTTCTTGGTTGATTCGTATGGTGTTGGACGCGATTTCGGAAAGCTTTGGGTTCACCTGTCATTGTCGTTTGGACAGAAGGGTAGTTGATTTTTTGTTTGTTGTGCAAATATGATTAATGCTTTTCTAATAAATTATTTACGAGTACATCTCTGTGCATGCGCACCGTTTTCTTTCGCGTACTTCGTGATATGTTGCGCGAATCGGCACACTGAATATAAGCGTTGTTTCCCGTGTAGGTGCGTGCCAATATGAGCGTTATTTTGCGTGCGTTGGCCACTCAATGTGAGTGTACGGTGCTGGGCATTACTATATTACTATAGTTCCAGGGCAAACCAACCATAACTACACGAGTAGTACAAAGGGGTGGCATATCTTACATTTAATCGGCGTTGTAATTTTGGGGCACAGTTTCTCGTGGAGTTCTGAATTACTGTTTGGTAAGAAGTTTACCTATGGCAACTGTTTTACCACAACTGTTCCTACTTTGTTATAGAACACTTCTTCTTAGCTTGTGTCGTTCGCTATGCATGCATTGCTTGCATCAGAGCCATACGCCGCCGTGAATGGGTGTTAAAATTAAAGATTACTTCCGCAGTTCAGATGATCCGTCGGTCTAACCGAAACCCGTGCGCTGAGAAGCTCAAACCTGACCCACACGTCCATGTTCTTTTATGGTAAGAAGCTATAATTTTCGGTTGGGTACTGAAGTTTTGTGGTGTTTATAAATGCCTGGGTAGCGAATAGGAACTGAATCATGGGGGGCTGACGTGATCGCCGCTGTTACGTGCTGCTGCTACCTGAGAATTACGTCTACATCACGCAACGGATTCCTACACCGCGAACAAGGTTAATACTCTGCTGGTATGTTGGAGAGGTGTCTGGCCAGAACCTGTACCTTGCACACATTCTGAATTCCATGCCCTCCCTAACGCTTAAAGAAACAACATAAAGGAGATATGAAGACAAAATAGAGAAGTGAAGTAAAATGAAGTTTTTTTTCATAGAAAAGAGGATACAGAGGCAAAAGGTGGTTAAGCCTGACGAGGCCTCGGTTCCCTAATGCAGGGCGCAGTAGAGATATGAATGCAAAAAAAACCCGAATACAGAGAAGGTGCAGCAATCAAAATACAAAACTAATATACAAGCACGAACACTTACAAGAATACAGAACATGTCCGCAATAGTAGGCAAATAAAGATTGATACATGTACGAGTACAATTTCGTATATACGGGTGAAATAAAGTAAATCATTCGACTCGAGTACTGTGTGAATAAGATAGAAATATTTATATACACTTATGTACACGCATGCATACACGTACGATATATCTCGAAGACGGTAAATTTTATTTTTACATTAGAATTTCACCGTCATTCAGATGTTGTTCGGTGTTTTCCTTGAGCATGTTTCCAGATAAAAAGAACTCATCAACAAAGGGGAATTCGTTTAGGCCCCTGGGTATTGAAATCTCAGTTTTTCTTCACCATAATTCGTCCGCGTTCGCGGAACTCCTAGTTTTACCAGGCGAAGATTGTAACCTATATATGTTATTATCAGGAACCGAGTGCAGGCGATTCCCGTGAATGTACTGAAGCAGCCGCAAGTAGTACTAATTCTGCTTTTAATATGCAGGGTTGAGCAATCAATGATTGCGTACGTACGTTTCGTGGTGCACCATAATGATTCTCAATAGCACGCAAGGCTCCTTTTTGCAGGACAAATAATTTTTGGTAATTTGAAGACACGGTCGTATATCCAAACAAGATTGCAATAAGAAAGTCTTGAGAAAAACGGCATTATACACAGACACGTTTAACCAAACAGGCAGTAGATTAGAAATCGTCAAAAATAGGCCAACAATTTTACCCAGTCCAGCAGCAGTCCAGCAGCAACCACACAGCGAGACGTTTTTGGGAAGAAACCTCATTGGTTGTTATACTGTTATATTGATCATGTATACAATTAGTGTCCACGGTGTTTGTTGGCTGAAAGTAATATATTTCGTTTTATTTATGTTTACACAAAGCTTCTATACGTGTAACCAATCACGAAGGTTGATTAAGGAAGCATTGACCATATTTTGAAGCGCCGATGATGAACAGCACGAGAATAAACTATTAGTGTCATTAGCGTACAGTACCACATCCAGCGGTGCTGGACCAAATACATCTCTGGTTTTCATTACAAAGACCTAGCCTTTGGTAACTCACTCAGCTCATTCCAGAAACGACAGAGGCTTTTCTGAGTGAAAACAAACGCAGTACATATTAAAACCATTCAAATTGCGCCCCACCGTAATGTAATATGGGCAACACTGTTGTATTATGGCAAGCGCTAGAAGTATAGTTACCAGTGTGGGAAGTGCACGCTAGCATTCAATGGATACAGTCAAACCGAACTAGATGTTCAGTTACTATTGTCCGCCCCTGTGTCCTGGAGCTAGATTATTAGACTTTCGTGGGTTACCTAATGCAGAAATTTTTGTCTGTCTGTCTGTCTGTCTGTCTGTCTGTCTGTCTGTCTGTCTGTCTGTTTGTCTGTCTGTCTGCCTGTCTCTCTCTCTGTCTGTCTGTCTGTCTGTCTGTATGTGACTCAATTCAGCCACCCGGCCAAAGGTAAAGAGAAGCTCCGCATTAGTCTTATTTACCCACAGCCAAATCTAATAATCTAAGCGCATGTTAATGCTCATACTTCCCAGCATTGTTGCAGAAGAACTAGACATTACGCAAACATAAGGAAAAAAATCCAGGGTATTTGCAGTGCTCCTTTAATAAAAAATTAGGGATGCTTGGTTTTTGCGATAGCAAATCACATACCACATCAACTGCAGAAAACCATCTGCTGCTTTTGCCCGTAGTACCTGACGGCATATAAAAAAAATCGAACTTCAACCGACACGAAAGGTTCCACTAGATAGGTTCCACGTTCTGGTTGGAACGCTCGTGCAGTAGGGCGACGTGGTTATATAAATGTTGTAGTAGGGTGCCTCAATTCACGCGCGTCTTTGCCGTACGGCAGCGCTGGCATCGAGCCACCTGACTTGAAGCAGTGGAACACAGTAAATTTAAATTTATTTCAGCAGACCTCTAGCGTGTTATATTGGGAGGAACGAGACGGGAGGGGAACAGCATAAGAGGTGAGAGGGAAAAGAAAGGGGCCATTCACTTTCCAGAAACGCCAGTCGACTATCGTCGTTCGTCGACATTTGCAACGAAAGGAGCAGATACCGGGCTATTTTTTCCGGCTGCCACAAATGGGACAAGCAAGATTCTGGGACATCATAGATAAGTAGCCGGAAATTGGCTGTGGAGTCGCCACTGGTTAATATGTCGTAAGTTATATCTCGATTATTTTTGGGAGGTTTACAATGAAATTATCACTGTTAGTGAAAAAGCAGTCTTTTACAATGTAGACGATGTAGGCGGCCTGTCTAGACATGATAAACAGGAAAGCAACCCACTAAAGCAAATACAAAGTTAAGGCGCCAGACGAATGCGAGCGCTGAATCAGCAGTTTAATACAAAAATCAAGACGCACATCTTCAAAACAGCGGCAGCCACAACGCTATTTACAAGTCATGAATCACCCCCGCATGCGCAAGAAGTTCAGTTTTTCTTAGTTCAATTGTAGCGGAGCCCACTTAGGCGGGTCCTAGCCTGCCTATGAGCTCGGATTTCATAATTCATCTTGTGATTGCTGCCGTGGCATCTCTTTACAACAACAGTAAGCGTGGAACCAAACGACGAGCACCGCTTCGACGGAAACCCATCGCGCACATTTCTATCAAGGTTGTTCGTTATGTTGCTCGCATGCTCCCTTAATCTATCATTCAGGCATCTGCCGATTTTTCCGATGTACGGTCTCGCAGAAGTTGGTGTAATTTGGAAACGTTGCCTTCGTCGTATTCAACGTACGTTCTCCTCTACAACTTGCTGCAGTTGTTTCCTCTACTAACCTCCTTGGATTATACTATTCCTTCAGCGCTCTCTTCTACCGGGTTCCTTAATTCCTATACGTATTAAAGCGAGCCCGCTGTACACAACTTAGCACGCCTTTAGTTCCAATTATTTTGGTTGCGTTAGCATTCCCTCCGGAGTTCCCTGGAGCACCGAACATGTGCAGTCTTTGTGGGGACCCTTGTTTCCCTACGCCTCGCCTGCACATGTTTTCGCGAGCTGGGAGCCGCCATTCTGGGTAACCGGCGCGGCAGGTGAGTCGTGACCTCTTCGTGACCCCATGCGACGCGCCGAACCGGCTCGCCGCGAACGTGTGCACGAGGGCGCGGGGGGGAGGGGGGCTAGGAGGACAAGTTTTGGCGCCTTCCTTTGCGCCACCCTCTCCCCGTCCAGGGAGAGACATCCTCTCCCCTACCCCGCCCCTCCACCCCTAAGCTGACCGGCGGGACGCGCGCGCATTTCGCTGGGAGTCGACTTTGCGATTTGGTCGGAATCGGTTGGCTCGACATTGCCTACTCCGAATGCCCCGATGACGGTGAACCCAGTTGGCTCCACGGACTCTGCTCAGAGATTCTGCCCTGATCGGTCGCACGGGTTGAATCCGCTGCTACCGCGGCCGTGATGACGGATATCGAGGTCTCAGTTCCGCGGCTTGAGCGAGCAGACTGTCTCCCCGCAAACGATAGTCCTGTTGTCTGTTATGTGCCCTGTATCTGCCAGGCAATAAAGCTTTACTTGGGATTGCCGGAGAATGTCTACTGCATGTGAGTACCCGAACCCGTGCGTGAGTCTTCGGATTCCGCAGGGGCTAGTGTACGGCGCGTGGCACTTTCTCTAGCGAAGCTAGCCGGGGTCCGCTGCTATCCCGTACGTTATCCCACACCTTACCCCTTAAAAAGGCCTAATGGGAGAACCTACACATTCAATCCTTATGTAATTGTGTGAATGTAGATTACTGATCGCCCTATGTTAAAAAATAAAATAATAAAAATTAAAACGAGATTAACAAAATATAAAAGAAACATATCATCAACGACTCTCACGCCATTACACAAAAACAAACCGGAATGAAAAAGAAATTACACAAAATCACCTTCCGTACAAGGCATTCTATCGGCACAAAGATTAATAATTTTCAAAAACATTGAATCTTGACACAAGTGACACAAAAAAAAAACAAGTCAAAGTACACACACAAAAAAATTACAGATCAAAATCGCAAGATGGACCCAGTATAGCCCAGTAAACCAAAACATTTCCTAACGCAAACTCAAAACGAAAAAAACGAATTTTCAGCAATTAATTTCGAAACAGTACAATACCGTATTCATTCAAATGTAAAGTGATTACAATTATAAGGCGAGGGTGCAGTTAGGAGAGTCCAAATACTCGTCGTATAAATATATATTCGAATATAAGGCGAGGTATGACTGTGAGGCTAGGGATATTGAAGAAAAAAGCTCGCCTGATATTCGAATAAATACGTTAATGTTTAAACCACTCGGATAAAGTTTAAAGAGTGCACGCTGTGAAGAAAATCGGTCCAAGGGGCGCCTAAGGGACTGTTGTGCAATTATGTGCACATACATTATGTTTCGGTCTTGTTTTCCCGTGGTCATTCTGTTTTTTGATGTTGCGCTGACTGCGGAGAATGTGCGAGTATTGCTACCACATTCGATATTTCTAAAAATACGTAGTCAAACCGGAGGTAAACTTTCCATAATACCTGTTCTATAAAATGAATGTTCCTGCGGCAATGAAACCGTACGTGTCGTTATCCGTTTACCTTTTCCCTCTTCAAAAAACACCGTGTTTTACCATCAATAACGCTTTTCTCAGGTAAACTTTATGCCAACAGTGTATTGGCACGCTGATATCTTCCTCACAATTTTTTGCAGTCGCAAATATTGGCCAAGACGGGTAAACGTCGCCTCGCATTGCACAATACTGCTGTCACTTTACACACCAATGAAAATATCTGAAACCTAAAATAAATAGCATGCATATACGAAACGTCAGACCCTGTGGGATCTCCCGCTCTTGTCAGCAGAACGTGACTAAGAAGTCATCGAAACATGCGCGTCAAGGGCGACTTGAAAGGAAAGGGCCCGGAATAAGAACAAGAGATCGAACAATTTACGCGAACGGCGTTGTTTATCTGAGAAATGTGGTGCGGGAAACAAAAACTGTTGTGAGGAAGCAAAGCGGAGGTGGTTCCAGGCACAAGAACTGGTTCCTT